>NW_007252351.1:0-9953 GCF_000164805.1 Carlito syrichta | reverse complement strand
TCCCAAAGGACATTATGAACGTCTTTCTCTTGATATACAAAAAACTGGACTACTCGGTCACCAGGAACTGTCGCAGCATCCTGCATAGGGAGCAGGAAGCTGGGTAATGGAGGTCGTCATATACAGGAAACAACACGTCATATTGCTAAGGAATTATAAGTAATCTTCTTTATGTAAGTCCTCAATCCCAAAAACTACACGCTGTCTTCCTAAAAGTAACCACGAATCAGTTTTTTGAAGTAGGAATCTGGGTAATGGGAGTCCTCACATAAAGGAAACTTCACTGTCTATTGCAAAGTAGGAATAAGAATTTGCCTTACTGGGGAACTCAATCCCAAAAAAGCTTAAGGTCATCTTGCTATGGGTTAAACATGAATCACGGTGTTTTTGAGCATGAATCTGGAAAATGGAGTCCTTCTTTACAGGCAACTACATGAAATTTTGCTAAGAAAGAATAAGGAACCTGGGTTACATGAGACTTCAATCCCAAAAATCTACAGAACATCTTGGACAGTTCTAAAAAGAATCAGAGTTTTGAAGCAGGATGTATCTAATGAGAATGCTAATATACAGGAAAATACACAGACTCTTGCCAAGGAATAAAAAGAATTGGGGTTATAGCAGTCGTCAGTCCTTAAAATCAACAGGCCATCTGCTGTTGGCTAAACAAGAATCAGGGTTTAGGAGCTTGAACATTGGTAATAGCAGTCCTCATATGCAGAGTCTACTTGATCTCTAGCTAAAGAGAACTAAGAACCTCTTTCACACAGTTCCTCCATCACAATATCACATGACATGTTGCTAATGGCAAAACAAGAATTAGGGTTTCCAGACAGGACTCTAGGGAACGAGAGTCCTCATATATAGGACATTACACGTCCTCTCAGTAAAGAAGAATAAGGAATCTGTGATACACTTGTCCAGAATCCGAAAAATTCTCAGGGCGTCTTGTTGCGGTGAAAACAAGAATCAAGGCTTTGAGGTCGTCTCATGTTTCAGAGATATTTGGCTTGTGGGTATTATGAATCAGTCATTTTAGGACTCCAGCAACATTCTGGTCCTCCTGAGAGTTGTAATTGGGTATCTGGTAGTACAAATCCCTTTAGTTCCTCGGGACAATTAAGGCCAGATTCCTGGAAAAAAGTATCATATTGCCGTATTTGGATGCAACTTTGGTCTTAAGAGGAACTTGGTAATCCTTAAATTTCCGTTTGTTCTTTATTTGAAGAGGGCCCGAGGGTTTTGCAGTTGCCAAATATTTATTACGAATTTATAAAATATAACCAGGTTCCACGGATTCCACGTCCTTAGGAAACATCTGGGCTTCTGCATTTTTGTACACAGAGTTTTGGAATCCACATGGAAAGGGAAATTCCGTGCATCTTGCTGAGAACGGAAAGGGAATCTGCTTCTTGGAATTGTCAATCGCCTAAATCTACAAATCTCTTGATAAGATTTAATCAGCAATCTGGGATTCTATGTCGCCACATTTTTGGTGTGTCTTTTGAAAGGGACCAGGAATCTTGGCTACCAATTCCACAAGAAATTTATGGTAATCTTTCTCTTGATATCCAAGTCACCGGAATTCTAGGTCACCAGGAAATATCTTGGCATCTTGCTGAGAATGAAGCAGGAATTTCAGTAATGGGAGTCCTCATATGGAGAACACTACACAACCTGTTGCTATGGAAGAATAAGAAATCTTGGTTACATGAGGCCTCCATCCCAAAAACCTACAGACCGTATCGCTTAGAAATTACCACCATTCAGGTATTGGGAGTAAGATTCTGGATAATGGGAGTCCTCATATACAGAAAACTGCACAGTCTATTCCAAAAGGAGAACTAGGAATGTGGTTTACACGTGTTCTCCATCCCAATAAAACTTCAGAATTTCTTACTAAGGGCTAAACACGAATTTGTGTTTTTGAAGCACGAACTAGTGAAATGAAATGCTCATATACAGACAAATGCACTGACTTTCCCGAAGAAAGAATAAGGAATGTGTGTGACATGTTTTCTCAATCTCCAAAATAATATACTGCGTCTTCCTAAGAGCTAAACAAGAGACAAGCTTTCGAAGCATGTATCTGTGAACAGGAGTACTCATATACAGGTAACCTCACGGCTGTTGCTAAAAATAAAGAATCTGGGTTATACGACTCCTCAGTCCTGAAAATCTACAGGGTATCTTGCTTATGGCTACAGAAGAATCAGGATTCGAGGCATGAATAAGTGTAATAGCAATCCTCATATAGAGGAAACTACATGGCCTCGTGCTAATAAAAGAGAAGAAATCTGTTTTCCACGGTTCCTCTATCAAAAAATCTACATGACTTCTTACTAAGGGCTAAACAAGGATCCGGGTTTCGAAACAGGTATCAAGGGAAAGAGAGTCCTCACCTGCAAGGCACTACATGGCCTCCAACTAGTACGAATAAAGAATCAATGTTGTACACGCCCTCAATCCAAAAAATTTCCAGGTTGTCTGCTAAGGGGCAAACAAGAAACAGATTTTCAATCTCCCTATATGTTTCAGAGCAATTTAGCATTCGGATATTATGAATCGGTCATTTCAAGACTCCAGCAACATTCTGGTCCTCTTAAAATTTATAAATGGTATTGGGCACTCCAAGTCTGTTACGTTCCTCAGAACAACTAAGACAAGATTCCAGGACAAAAAGAATCTTCTTGCCATATTTGGAAGTAACTCTGTTCTTAAGGTGAACCCTGTAAACCTTCCCATTCCGTGTCTCTGGTGATTTTGAGAAGGGACAAGGATTTTGCACTTGCCAAATGTTAACTACGTACTTTTAATGGTAACCAGGAATCAAGGAATCCACGAACGTAGGAAACTTCTGGGCATGTGTCTTTTGATATACTGAATTTTTAATCCAAATCGACAGGAAAAATCAGGGCATCTTACTGAGAATTAAAAAGAAATCCGGTTCTAGGGGTTCTCATTTTCCAGTATCTACACGGCCACTTGATAAGGTTTAATCAGCAATCTGGGCTTCTGTGTCCCTACATTTTCAGAGCTACTTGCTCCATGAATAAGCTAAGTATGTCATTGCAGATCCTCAAGATCTTTCTGGTCCTCTTGTTAGTTGTAATCATGGATTTGGTCCTAGGAATCCTTTTGTTTCCTGGGACCATCTATGACCATAATCATATTCCCCAGAATCAAAAGGTATATTGGTAAAAATTCCTCGATTCAGGTGACCTCAAAGTACAGAAATTTCTTGTGGGTGGGCAGGTAGGAATTAGGGATTTGAGTTGGAATATTTCACATTTTCGGGAGGTCTTGTGAAGGGGAACCAGGAAGCTTGGATTCCAGGTCCCAAAGAACATTATGGACATCTTTCTCTTGATATCCAAAAAACTGTAATTCTGGGTCACCAGGAACAGTCTCACCAACCCGCAGAGTGAAGCAAGTAGCTGGGTAATGGAGGTCATCATATACAGGAAACTACACGTCATATTGGTAAGCAAGTATAAGGAATCTTCCCTATATGAGTCCTTAATCCCAAAAATTACAGGTCGTCTTCCTTAGATGTAACCACGAATCAGGTTTTTGAAGTAGGAATCTGGTAATGGGAGGCCTCACATAAAGGAAATTTCACTGCCTATTGCTAAGTAAGAATAAGCAATCTGCGTTACTCGGAATGTCAATCCCAAAAAAAGCTTAAGGTCATCTTGCTATGGGCTAAACAGGAATCATGGTGTTTTCGAGCATGAAACTGGAAAATGAAGTCCTTATTTACAGGCAACTACAAGACCTTTTGCTAAGACAGAATAAGGCATCAGGGTTACATGCGTCCTCAATCCCAAAAATCTACAGAGCATCTTGGAAAGTTCTGAAAATAATCAGAGTTTTGAAGTAGGATGTATCTAATGAGAGTCCAAATATACAGGTAACTACACAGCCCCTTTCCAAGGGTGAAAAAGAGTGGGTATTATAGCACTCCTCAGTCCTTAAAATCAACAGGCCATCTGCTCTTGGCTAAACAAGCATCAGGGTTTAGAACCTGGAACATAGGTAATAGCAGTCCTCATTTGCAGAATCTACATGATCTCTAGGTAATGAGAACTAAGAAACCTCTTTTAAACGGTTCCTCCATCACAATATCTACATGACAGGTTGCTAATGGCAAAACAAGAATCAGGGTTTCCAAACAGGATTCTGGGGAAAGGGAGTCCTTATACACAGGACATTACATGGCTCCTTGGTAAAGAAGAATAAGGAATCTGTGATACACTAGTCCACAATCCGAAAAATTCTCAGGGTGTCTTGCTGCGGTATAAACAAGAATCAAGACTTTGAGCTCGTCTCATGTTTCAGAGATATTTGGCTAGTGGGTATTATGAATCAGTCATTTCAGGACTCCAGCAACATTCTGGTCCTCCTGAGAGTTGTAATCGGGTATCTGGTAGTAAAAATCCCTTAAGCTTCTCGGGACAAATAAGGACAGATTTTCGGGAAAAAAGTACCATATTGCCATATTTGGATGTAACATTGGTCTTAAGATGAACTTGGTAATCCTTAAATTTTCGTTTGTACTTTATTTGTAGAGGGGCCGAGGGTTTAGCAGTTGAAAATATTTAGGACGAATTATAAAAATGTAACCAGGATCCATGGATTCCACGTCTTTAGGAAACACGTGGGCATCTGCATTTTTGTACACAGAGTTTTGGAATCCACATGGACAGGGAAATTCAGGGCATCTTGTTGAGAACGGAAAGAAAATCCGGGTCTTGGAGTTCTCAATCGCCTAAATCTGCAAATTGTCTTGATAAGGTTTAAACAGTAATCTGGGCTTCTATGTCGCCATATTTTTAGTGTGTCTTTTGAAAACGGACCAGGAATCTTGGGTTCCAATTCCTCAAGAACTTTATGGGATTATTTCTCTTGATATCCAAGCAACTGGAATTCTAGGTCACCATGAAATATCTTGGCGTCTTGCTGAGAATGAAGCAGGTATTTCAGTAATGGGGGTCCTCATATACAGAATACTACACGACCTGTTGCTACGGAAGAATAAGGAATCTGGGTTACAGGAGGCCTCCATCCCAAAAACCTACAGACCGTCTTGCTAAAAGATAACCACCATTAGGTTTTTGGGAGTAGGAATCTGAAAAATGGGAGTCATCATACACAGGAAACTGCACTGTTTATTGCTAAAGCAGAATAAGGAATCTGGTTTACATGTGTCCTCCACCCCAATAAAACTTCAGGGTTTTATGCTAAGGGCTAAACACGAATTTGAGTTTTTGAAGCATAAACTAGGGAAATGAAATGCTCATATACAGAAAAATGCACTGACTTTTCCTAAAAAGTATAAGGAAAGTGGGAGACATTTTTTCTCAATCTCCAAAAAAATATACGTTGTCTTCCTAAGATCTAAACAAGAATCAAGATTTCGACGCATGTATCTGTGAAGAGGAGTACTCATATACAGGTAACTGCACGACTGTTGCTAAAAATAAGGAATCTGGTTTATACAAGTCCTCACTACTGAAAATCTACAGGGCATCTTGCTGATGGCTAAAGAAGAATGAGGGATTCGAGCCATGAATGTGGGTAATAGTAATCCTCATATACAGGAAACTACATGGCTTCTTGCTAATAAAAGAGAAGAAATCTGTTTTCCACGATTCCTCTTTCAAAAAATTTACATGACTTCTTACTAAGGGATAAACAAGAATCAGGGTTTCGAAACAGGAATCAAGGAAAAGTGAGTCCTCACATACAGTACACTATGTGACCTCCAACTAAGTACGAATAAAGAATCATTGTTGTACGCGCCCGCAATCCAGAAAATTCCCAGCTTGTCTGCTATGGGACAAACAAAAAACAGATCTTCGAGCTCCCCAAATGTTTCAGAGAAATTTAGCTTTCGGATATTATGAATCATTCATTTCAGGACTCCAGCAACATTCTGGTCCTCTTAAATGTTATAAATGGTATTGGGCCCTCCAAGTCCGTTAGGTTCCTCAGAACATCTAAGGCCAGATTCCAGGACAAAAAGAATCTTCTTGCCATATTTGGATGTAACTCGGGTGTTAAGGTGAACCGTGTAATCCTTCCCCTTCCATGTCTCATTTTATTTTGAGAAGGGACAAGGGTTTTGCACTTGCCAAATGATTACTCAGTACTCTTAATGGCAACCAGGAATCATGGAATCCACGAAACTAGGAAATTTCTGGGCATCTGTCTTCTGATATACTGAGTTTGGAATCCAAAATGACAGGAAAAATCCGGGCATCTTACTAAGAATAAAAAGGAATTCTGGTTCTAGGAATTCTCATTTTCCGGAATCTACAGGGCCTCTTGATAAGGTTTAATCAGCAATCTGGTCTTCTGGGTATCTACATTTTCAGGGCTACTTGCTCCGTGGATACGTAAATCTGTCCTTACAGATCCTCAGGATATTTCTGGTCCTCTTGTTAGTTGTAATCAAGGATTTGGCCCTAGAAATCCTTTTGTTTCCTGGGACCATCTACGACCATAATCATATTCCCCAGAATCAAAAGGAATATTGGTACAAAATTCCTCGATTCAGGTGACCTCAGAGTACAGAAAATTCTTTTGGGTGGGCAGGTAGCAATTGGGGTTTTGGGTTGGGAATATTCCAAATTTTGGGGGGTCTTGTGAAGGTGAACCAGGTATCTTGGATTCCAGTTCCCAAAGAACATTATGGACGTCTTTCTCTTGATATCCAAAAAACTGAAATTCTCGGTCACCAGGAAATGTCTCGGCATACTGCAGTGTGAAACAGGAAGCTGGGTAATGAAGCTCATCCAATACAGGAAACTACACGTCATATTGCTAAGGAGGTATAAGGAATCTTCCTTATATGTGTACTCAATTCCAAAAACTACAGGCCATCATCCTAAGGCGTAACCACGAATCAGGTTTTTGAAGTAGGAATCTGGGTAAGTGGAGTCCTCACATAAAAGAAAATTCAATGCCTATTGCTAAGTAGGAATAAGGAATCAGTGTTACTCGGGTCCTCAATCCCAAAAAAGCTTAAGGTCATCTTGTTATGGGCTAAACACAAATCATGGTGTTTTTGAACATGAATCTGAAAATGGAGTCCTTCTTTACAGGCTACTACATGACCTTTTGCCTGGAAAGAATAAGGAATCTGGTTTACACAAGTCCTCAATTCTAAAAATCTTCAGAGCTTCTTGGAATGTTCTAAAAAGAATCAGAATTTTGAAGCAGGATGTATCTGAAGAGAGTCCTAATATACAGGAAAATACACAGTCTCTTGCCAAGGAAGAAAAAGAATCGGGGTTATAGCAGTCTTCTTTCCTTAAAATCAACAGGCCATCTGCTGTGGGCCAAACAAGAATCAGGGTTTAGAAGCTGGAACATAGGTAATAGCAGTCCGCATATGCAGAATCTACATGATCTCTAGCTAAGAAGTACTAAGAAACATCTTTTACACGGTTACTCCATCACAATATCTACATGACATCTTGCCAATGGCAAAACCAGAATCAGGGTTTCCAAACAGAATTCTGGGAAAAGGGAGTTCTTATATACAATACATTACAATACAATACAGAAGAATAAGGAATCTGTGATACACCAGTCCACTATCCGAAAAATTCTCAGGGCGTCTTCCTGCGATGTAAACAAGAATCAAGGTTTCGAGCTCGTCTCATGTTTCAGAGATATTTGGCATGTGGGTATTATGAATCAGTCATTTCAGGACTCCAGCAACATTTTGGTCCTCTTGAGAGTTGTAATCGCGTACCTGGTAGTACAAATCCCTTAAGTGCCTCGGGACAATTAAGGCCAGATTACCAGAAAAAAGTATCATATTGTCGTATCTGGATGTAACATAGGCCTTAAGATGAACTTTGTAATCCTTAAATTTCTGTTTGTACTTTATTTGTAGAGGGACCGAGGGTTTTGCAGTTGCCAAATATATAGTATGAATTATAAAAATGTAACCAGTATCCATGAATTCCATGTCCCTAGGAACATCTAGACATCTGCATACTTGTACACAGAGTTTTGGAATCCCCATGGACAGGGAAATTCATGGCGTCTTGCTGAGAACGGAAAGGGATTCCGGTTCTTGGAGGTATCTATCGCCTAAATCTACAAAGTTTCTTGATTAGGTTTAATCAGCAATCTGGGCTTCTATGTCGCCACATTTTTAGTGTGTCTTTTGAAAATAGCCTAGGAATCTTGGGTTCCAGTTACTCAAGAACTTTATAGGAGTCTTTCTCTTGATATACAAGCAACTGGAATTCTAGGTCACAGGAAATATCTTGACGTCTCGCTGAAAATGAAGCAGGAATTTCAGTAATGGGAGTCCCCATATACAGAAAACTACACGACCTGTTGCTATGGAAGAATAAGGAATCTTGGTTACACGAGGCCTCCATCCCAAAAACCTACAGACCGGCTTGCTAAGAGATAACCACCATTCAGGTTTTGGGAGTAGGAATCTGGATAATGAGAGTATTCATTTACAGGAAACTGCTGTGTCTATTGCGAAAGGCGAATATGGAATGTGGTTTACACGTGTCCTCCATCCCAATAAAACTTCAGGGTTTCTTGGTAAGGGCTAAACACGAATTTGAGTTTCTGAAGCATAAACTAGGGAAATGAAATGCTCATATACAGACAAATGCACTGATTTTTCCTAAAAATAAATAAGGAATGTGTGTGACATGTTTTATCAATCTCCAAAAAAATATACGGCGCCTTCCTAAGATCTAAACAAGAATCAAGCTTTCGACGCATGTATCTGTGAATAGGAGTACTCATATACAAGTAACTGCACGGCTGTTGCTAAAAATAAGGAATCTGGGTAATAAGGGTCCTCAGTCCTGAAAATCTATAGTGCATCTTGCTGACGGCTAAAGAAGAATCAGGGATTCGAGGCATAAATGCGGGTAATAGCAATCCTCATATACCTGAAACTACATGGCCTCTTGTTAATAAGAGAAGAAATCTGTTTTCCATGGTTCATCTATCAAAAAATCTACATGACTTCTTACTAAGGGCTAAACAAGAATCAGGGTTTTGAAACAGGAATCAAGGGAAAGAGAGTCCTCACATACAGGACACTAAATGGCCTCCATCTAAGTACGAATAAACAATCATTGTTGTACGCGCCCTCAATCCAAAAAATTCCCAGGTTGTCTGCTATGGGACAATCAAGAAACAGATCTTCGAGCTCCCAAAATGTTTAAGCACAATTTAGCTTTCGGATATTATAAATCGGTCATTTCAGGACTCCAGCAACTTTCTGGTTCTCTTAAGAGTTGTAGATAGTATTGGGCTCTCCAAGTCCGTTAGGTTCCTCACAACAACTAAGGTCAGTTTCCAGGACAAAAACAATCTTCTTGCCATATTTGGATGTAACTCTGGTGTTAAGGTGAACCCTGTAATCCTTCCCCTTCAATGTCTCTTTTTATTGTGAGAAGGGACAAGGGTTTTGCACTTGCCAAATGTTTACTAGGTACTTTTTATGGAAACCAGGAATCATGGAATCCACGAACCTAGGAAGCATCTGGGCATCTGTCTTTTGATATACTGAATTTGGAATCCAAATCGACAGGAAAAATCAGGGCATCTTACTGAGAATTAAAGGGACATCCTGTTCTAGGAGTTATCATTTTCCGGAAACTATAGGGCCTCTTGATAAGGTGTAATCAGCAATTAGGGTTTCTGGGTTCCTACATTTTCAGAGCTATTTGCTCCGTGGATATGCAAAATCGGTCATTACAGATCCTCAGGATCTTTCTGGTCCTCTTGTTACTTGTAATCAAGGATTTGGCCCTAGAAATACTTTTGTTTCCTGGGACAATCTATGACCATAATAATATTCCCCAGAATCAAACAGTATATTGGTACAAAATTCCTCAATTCAGGTGACCTGAAGTTACAGAAAATTCTTGTGGATGGGCAAGTAGAAATTGGAGTTT
>NW_007252350.1:313630-315082 GCF_000164805.1 Carlito syrichta | reverse complement strand
TTTTCTGTGTCTGTTGGCTGCTCGGATGTCTTCCTTTGAGAAGTGTCTGTTCATGTCTTTTGCTCATTTTATAATGGGGTTGTTTGCTTTTTTTCTTTTCAGCATGTTTGAGTTCCTTGTAGATCCAAGATGTTAAGCCTTTGTCAGACCTGGAGTTGGCAAATATTTTTTCCCAGTCTGTAGGTTGTCTCCCTGCTTTCTTGATGGTTTCTTTGGCTTTGCAGAAGCTTGTCAGCTTAATGAGGTCCCACTTGTCTATCTTATCTCTTATGGCCTGTGGGTTTTGGGTTTTGTTCAGGAACTAGATGCCAGTTCCAATTTCCATGAGGGTATGTCCTTCACTTTCTAAGGTTCTTATGGTTTGAGGTTTTACATTTAGGTCTCTGATCCATTTAGAGTTAATTTTTGTGTATGGGGATAGATAGGGGTCCTGTTTCAATCTTCTGCATGTGGTCAGCCAGTTTTCCCAGCACCATTTACTGAATAGGTTCTCCTCTCTCCAGTGATAGGTGGTAGAGGCTTTGTCGAAGATGAGTTGGTTGAGAAATTGAGGTTTTGCTTCTGGAATCTCAATTCTATTCCATTGATCTATATGCCTGTTCCTGTACCAATACCAAGCTGTTTTGATTATTGTAGCTTTATAGTAAAGTTTGAAGTCTGGTAGTGTGATACTACCTGCTTTGTTGTTTTTTTTTTTTTTTTTTGCTGAGGATTGTTCTGACTATTCTTGGTCATTTGTGTTTCCATATGAATTCCTGTGTTGTTTTTCTAGGTCTGAGAAGAATGTTGCTGGTAATTTGATGGGTATTGCATTAAATCTGTAGATTGCCTTAGGTAAGATGGACATCTTCACAATGTTGATTCTTCCAATCCATGAGCATGGGATATTTTTCCACTTGTTTGTGTCATCTTTGATTTCTTTGAGTAGTGTTTTGTAGTTTTCATTGTAAAGGTCTTTCACATTTCTGGTAAGGAAGATGCCAGGGTATTTCATTTTTTGTGTGGCTATTGTGAATGGAATTGTGCTTTTTATTTGGGTTTCTGTTTGTTTATTATTGGTGTAAAGAAATGCGATTGTCTTTTGCACATTTATTTTATATCCTGAAACTTTGCCAAAGTTCTTTATCAGTGTAAGGAGGTTTTTGACAGATTCTCTTGGGTTTTCAAGGTACACGATCATGTCATCTGCAAAGAGAGATAACTTGACTTCCTCTTTTCCTATTTGGATACCCCTGATTGCCTTCTCTTCTCTGATTTCTTGAGCCAGGACTTCCAGTACTATGTTGAACAGGAGGGGTGAGAGTGGGCATCCTTGTCTTGTTCCAGTTTTCAGGGGAAATGGTTCCAATTTTTGTCTGTTTAGGAGTATGCTGACCGTGGGTTTCTCATAGATGACTTTTACTATTTTGAGGTATGTTCCCCATATGCCTAAATGTTCGAGGGTTTTTACCA
>NW_007252350.1:310390-312923 GCF_000164805.1 Carlito syrichta | reverse complement strand
CCTGGATTTGGGCTTTTACTTTGGTGATCTGGATTCTTCTGCTGAAATTAGGGTTTTTGTCGTCTTGCTTTTCCAGCTTTTTTAGGTGGCTTGTTAGTCTGTTAATTTGTGATCCTTCCATTTTCTTCATGTACATTTGTAGAGATATAAATTCCCCTCTTACTACAGCTTTCATGGCATCCCAGAGATTTTGGTAAGATATTTCTTCATTTTCATTTGTTTCCATATATCTTTTAATCTCTGTTTTGATTTCATCATTGACCCAGGAGTTGTTTAGCCTCATGCTGTTTAGTGTCCATGTCTTTGCGGGTTTGGGGTGACCTTGTTGGTGTTAATGATTATTTTTATTCCACTGTGGTCCGAGTAGGTGCATGGTAAAATTTCAGTCCTTGTAAATTTGCTTATGCTTGATTTATGTCCAAGTATGTGGTCAATCTTAAAGTATGTTCCATGCGGTGATGAGTAGAATGTGTATTCTGTGGTCTTTGGATGGAGGGTTCTGTAGTTATCAATTTGATCAAGAGTCACATTGAGGTTTTGGATCTCATTACTGATTTTTTTGTTCTGATGATCTGTCTAGGGTTGTGAGTGAGGTATTGAAGTTCCCAGCTATGATGGTATTGGAGTCGATATCTTTTTTTAGTTTACCTAGGAGCTGCTTTATGAAAGTTGGTGCTCCAAATGTTCAGTGCATATATGTTTAGGATGGATATTTCTTGTTGATGGATTGAATCTTTTATCATTATGCAGTGGACTTCTGTATCTTTTTAAATTTTTGATAGCTTAAAGGGTATTTTGTCTGAGATTAAGATCACGACTCCTCCTTTCTTTTGTGTTCCGTTCACCTGAAAATTTGTTTCCCATCCTCTTATTTTGAGTCTGTGAGTGTCCTTTCTAGTGAGGTGAGTCTCTTGAAGGCAATAGATTGTTGCCTGGTGATATTTTATCCATTTTTGCCATTCTATGTCTTTTCAGTGGTGCATTCAGTCCATTCACATTCAAACTTATTATTGAAATGTGAGAGTTGATCCCTATCATAATGTTCTTACAGAGTTGTTGTTCTTCCTGCTGTGTGTTGTCTTTCTTTTGGTTTTAGAGTTGGATCATGTGTGTTTTTAATCTTTTGCCTGTACTCTTGTGAATAATGTTGTTGTTCTTTTTTCCTTTTCTTCTGTGTTCAATACTTTCTTAAGTGTTTCTTGAGAGGTGGTCTTGTGGCAGTGTAGGTTCTTAGGGATTGGATATCTGGGAAAGATTTCAATTCTCCCTCGCTGAAGAAGCTTAGCTTGGTTGTGTAGGTTATTCTCGGTTGAAATTGTTTATCTTTTAGAACTTTGAAGATAGGGCTCCAAGCTCTCCTAGCCTGGAGGGCTTCTGTAGATAAATCTGCTGCTATTCTAATTGGTCTTTCCTGGTATGTAGTCTGACCTTTTTCTCTTGCAGCTTTTAGAATTTTTTCTTTTATACCTACTTTGTTTAGGTGAATTATTATATGTCTGGGAGTTGGTGTTCTCATTTGTTGTCTTGCAGGGGTTCTCTGAATCTCTTGTGTTTGAATTTTTTCATCCTTGATGAGATGAGGGCAGTTTTCTTGAATGATTTCATGAAATGTTTGTTCCAGTGTGGCCTCTGTTTCTCTCTCTGCCTCAGGAAGGCCAATTACTCTTAAGTTCGGTCTCTTGAAGTGATCATTCATCTCTTGAAGGTTTTGTTCTGTCTTTTTGAGCTTCTTTTCTATGCTTTTGACAGTTTGGGTTAGTTCTGTGTTTTGGTCTTTGGGCTCTGAGATTCTTTCTTCTGCTTGGCTAATTCTGCTTTCCATGCTTATTAGTTTGTTATTGATTTTCATCACAGTATTCTTTACTGCTGTTATTTTTGACATCAGCTCCTTCCTATTTTCCTCTTGTCTCTCCTCAATTTTTTAAATTCTCTCCATTAATGTCTTGATGTCTGGGTTTGTTGCATGTGACCAGTCATTCTGGGGGCTCTTCATTGTTTGTGTTCCAGAATCTGTTTTCCCAGTGTCTGATCTCCCAGGGGTCTGTGTGAGACCTATATTCTTCTTTTGGTTTTTCTTCATTTGTGTGGCTCCCCCCCCCTACTTTTTCCTTCCCTCCATGTCACCGTCTTCTTTAATTCTTTTATTCAGGGGTAGAGGGATTGGTTTTACTTCTGTTTGTTCAATCTCCTATTCTTTATGTATGTCCTCTTACTTTGTTCAATTCTGGAGTTGCACTGTAGGTTTGGGGTGGTCCTTTTTGCAGTTTTGAGATTTACTTAAGCGGGGAGCTGTGATTCAAAATCTATCGGCAGGTCCTGATATTCACCAAGAGGCGTATGGATAATCTGAAACCCACTTCCTACTGCCTTGAAATCTGTCCATGCAGTGGGGCTGTAGGTTTACTCACTGAAGTGAAATGTGGTTAGTAGAGGGAATAGAATGGAGCAGACAGTGGGGGGAAGAGGGGGGTGGTTAGAGAGAGGAGTAAGGGGGGAAACAGACGAGTGTACCAACAAATGGAGAGAGAGACCT
>NW_007252350.1:271225-309812 GCF_000164805.1 Carlito syrichta | reverse complement strand
CGGGTGTTGTTACCTTGAATCGCCAGCAGGTGGTGCTATCTCAGCTGCTCGCCCCAGAGCGGGTGGGCTGGACAGGAGACGGGCAGAGGCCAGAGATGAAAGCCTGCCTCAGGGCATACGGGAGGAGTCCCACAGCGGGCAGGACATCACGGTGGCAGCAAAGGTGGCAGCGATCCCAGCAGATCTTGCCTGCAGGGGCTTCAAGGACTGAAGTCATGGATCACCTCAGGCACGGGTGGTGGTGCGATGCCCTATGGCCACCACGGAGGCTGCTGCGGTACTGGCGGCTGGTGTGTCTGTGGCTACAGTGACTGTCCAGACCGCTGCGATGCCCCAGCGGTGGCGATGGCCGAGCTCCATGTGAAGAGCAGGCTGCCAATGTTGGGGCCCACAGCCCCCCAGGAGAGAGCCAGAGATGCTCTATGTTCTCATTTGCAAAGGGTTTCATAGATCAGGTTGCCCCGTCGCCATCTTGCCAGAAGTCCCCTCTTGGTTTATTTTAGAGATGAGGTCTTGCTAGGTTGCCCAGGTGGGTCTCGAACCCACAGAATCAGGCAATCCACTCACCTCAGCCTCCCAAAGTGCTGGGATTACAGGCTGAGCCACCAAACCCAGCTATGAGATTCTTATAAATTTTTTTTTTGTTTTCTTTTAGCTTTGGGTTTGATATATGTGTGCATTTTCAAGTTTGCTGTTGTGATGTATTCTCTGTTGATTCTGTGTTCTGCTGTCCTCTTTGGAAGTGTGAGGTCATTCTTTTTTCTTTCTTCTGTGCTTAATACCTTTTTAAGTGTTTCCCGTAGAGCTGGTTGGGAAGTTGTACAATCTTTTAGGGATTGGATGTCTGGGAAGGATTTTAATTCTCCATCATTGATGAACCTGAGTTTGGCTGGGTAGGGAATTCTTGGTCGAAACTGTTTATGTTTCAGGACTTTGAATATTGGACTCCAGTCCCTTCTTACTTGCTGTATTTCTGCTGAAAGGTCTTCTGCTATTCTGATTAGTTTTCCCCAGTAGGTAGTCTGACCTTTCTCTTGCTGCCTTTAAGATTTTTTCTTTTGTGCCTACTTTGTGTAGGCGAATTACTATGTGTCTTGGGGTTGGTCTTCTCATTTGATGTCTTGTGGGGGTTCTCTGGATCTCTTGTGTTTGACTGGTCACATTTCTTGTGAGATGGGGAAAGTTTTCTTGGATAACCTCCTGGAACACTTGCTCCATGGTGTTCTCCATTTCTGTTTCTTCTTCTGGGATACTAATCAGGTATAGGTTCGACCTCTTGATATAATTGCACATCTCTTGTAGGTTTTGTTCTTCTTTTCTGAGTTTTCTTTCTATGTTTTTTTACAGATCGGGTTAATTCCATGTTCTGGTCTTCAAGTTCTGAGAGGTTCTTTCTTCTGCTAGATTAATTCTGCTTTCCATGTTTTTCATCTTGTTATTTATTTCCCGGATGAAATTTTTTATGGTCAAAATCTCTGTTACAAGTTCTTTCAGTGTTGCATCTTGTCTTTCTTGAGTCTTATTCACTCTTTCCATCCATTCCCTAATTCCTATCATATTCTGGGGCCAGTCATTGGTGACTTCCATTGTTTGGGTTCCGATGTCTGTTTTCTCAGGGGCTTTATCTTTGTTATACTTGAAATTACCTGTGGTCTTCCTTTGGTTTTTCCTCATTTGTGACAGATCACTTGCTTTTCTCTTTAGTTTCATTATTCAGTGGCAGTGGGAGAGGTTTTCACTTCTGATGGTTGCTCAGCCCTCTATTCTTCCCTTAATCTGGACTCTGAATTTGTTCTATTTTGAAACAGGGCTGTGGGTGGGAAGCTTTCCTGTCTCTTGTAGTTTTGAAAGTCGAATAAGGTGGAAGATGGAGCTAGAATTCAGAAACTACTTGTAAATCACAATGTTCACTTATTGTGGTATGTGTTCCATGAGACCTACTCCCCACCACCAATCTATGTGATGATGCAATGGGTACATGTGTACTCCCTGAGTCCAAGATACAGTAGCAACAATGAGGAGAGCAGAGAAAAATAGAGTAAAATAAGATGAACAAAAAAGAAAAAAAAATACAGAACAATGAAAGCAGAAAAGAAAGCAAAAAACAATTGAACACACAGTCACACTCACATACCCCATATCAAACTGGAATAACAACAAAGTGAAACAAAACAAAAAACAACAACAACAAAACCAGGAAAACTAAACATGTGTGTGCACACACACACATACACACCTAGCACAAAATGAATGGACAAGAAAAAGAGAAAGACAGAAAAAAAGAAAAACAAAGGAAAAAAATGAGTATTCAGATTCAACCCTCACACATATATTCACACACACCTTAAACTAAATTAAAAAAGAGAACAAAAGTGCAAAAACAAACCAACCAACAAACAAAAAGAAACTGAAAAACCAACACTCAATCATTCACATATACACATAAGCAAAAACAGAGGAAGAAAAAATGGGGGAGAATGCAGATCAAATCCTCACATATACATTCATGCACAAAGGAAGAATATTTAAACACTAGAAAAAGTAACAATCAGGCAAAAAAATGTTTAAAGTTAAAAAAATTTTTAAAAAGAAAAAAGACTTTTCTCTTGTGACAGGTTCTTTAATTGTTCCTCTCATCCACTTCTCTGCTATCTCCTGCAGAGTTTCCACCTCTTTCACTATCTCCCCAGTGTCCTGAGCAGGGGAGAAAGAGGGGCAGTGGGGATGGATGGGGCTATAGTCCTCCCCTCCCACTCTCATATGATCAGAGGGATCCCCTCAGATGGGGAGTTGTGGGATTGTCTCTTCCCAGGTATGTACTCATGGGGTTCCCCTAGCCAGGCCTCTCCTGGAGGGAGTTCTCCTACTATGGCTGATGTCCAGGTTCTGCCTGGGTTCATCCCTCTCAGTCATGCCCCAACCATGTGGGTCTGACATTCAGAGTATTGCTGGAGAGGAGGGGGGGTTGCATCAGCCCGGGACTCACCACTGATCTCTTTGGAAGTCTTCCTTGTCCTTTTCTGGCCCCACCCTTTGTCCTGCGGCTGAATCAGCTTAGGGGGTGGGGCACCTGAGGCTCAGCACTTGTCAGGTTCCTCCAGAGTTTGTGCTCTTAGGATAGTCTCTCTGGGTCACGATCAATCCCTGAGTAGTTGATCCACTGGTCACAGAGATTGGGTCTGTTGCTCTGTGGTGAACAAGTCAGAGCACTTTCCTGCCCCATTTTCAAGATCATGGTGGGGTGCCTCTTTTGTCTTCTCTGGCATGACTCTTCCTCTGGGCTCCCTCTGCAGCACTTGCTGCCAGTGTCCAGCCAGGTGCTGGAGTGGTGAGGCAAAGCCTGCAGTCGTTAGTCTCTTCCACTACAGTGCTGAGGCAGAGCCTGGAGCTGGCAGTCTCTCCTTGCTGCTTCTTTGTGGGAAAACTTTTGTCCATTAAAAAAAAATAGCACAGCTTCTGTGACCTGAGAAGCACTAGGGACCAAGCAGAGCAGCTGCAGCACCAGCTGCTTCACCAGGAGGGCCCTGGCCACTTGCTCACAGGCCCCCACGTTGTCAGTCTCTCCCAGCACCTTCTTCCCAGGAAGGGTTTTGTGCCAGAGTCCAGCTCCACAGAGAGAGTCAGGGCCTGAATGGAGAGAATCAGGAACGGCGACAAAGAAAAGACAAAGATGACAGGAATCCTCTTCCTGGGGAGAGCTCAAGACTCTGCCAATTTTTATTCAATTCTTACAAGCTTATATAGTTTTTTTACTGACCCCCCTACCCACAAAATATAATCCATGTTACACATTAAATGTTTACATCATGTTTTTTCTTTTGTTTATGGGGAAGTTGACCTTTACAAGTTTCATTTTGTTTCTTCCTACTACCAGTGGTGTAACAAAATACCAGCTGCCAATTTATCAGCCACATCCTGTGACCAACTGAATCTCTTCCCTTTGCTATTCTATTTCTTTTCCTTTACTAATCTATTTTCTTAATTCTACCCTTATATATACTTTTAGCAGCAATATATTGACTTGTTTTTTCTTTTATATAATCACCCTTATCTTACCCACTACAAATTCTTAATACTCTATTTTTAAAAAAATTTAACTTTCTTAATTCTAATTGCCTTATCTGTATTACTTGCTATTTTCTTATCACCTATTTTACATTTTATATTTCTAAACAAAACATGTCTAAATCTACACTTATATATGAAATTTATCTTACTTCTAATCCTAAATGTATTTAATTTTAAACCTACATTAAGTGTATATAATTTTAAGTTTACCTTAAAACTTAATTATTTCCTATTTCTTCTATTACTTATATTTAACTAATACCTACATCTATAATAAACATTTTTTTTAATTATAACTGTTATTTATTTCATTCTAATCCTTACTTTAATTTTAACCCTCTTTCTAATTAAACTATACTATTTCTTAAATCAAAAGGCATGTCTGTGACTTGTTTTTCCCAAAAACACCTGTTTTTGGAGATACTCTGTCTCAGTTTCTCACTTCCTCATCAATCAAAACTGTCATGTTGTTACTTATAAGGGGTATGAGGAAGTACCTTTTCCTTTTTAGCTAAAGGTTTCAAAATTTGCATTCCCTTGTCCCTTCAGGGGGGAGATTTTTTGCTGTTGAGCCCTTTTTACGTTTCTATACATAGGTTTACTGCTAATTCCATATCCTTGCACATTCTAGCTAATTGTTTTATTTATCAAGGGAAGTGTTTTTCAAGCCTAAGCATGCATTCTTTTAAGGCCAAAAGGAGTCCTTCAATAGGATCCATGGGGCTCTGCCTCCAGCCTGGCCGCTTCCCACTGGGGCTCTGCTTCCAGTCAGCATTTTTCCCATTTTCAGGTAACCTCCATTTTGCATCTTTAGGGGTTGCAGCTTCCAGCAGTTTTGTTTGTTAAAAAAGAAGAAAAAAAAATGGCACTCGGCTTCTGCATCCTGGGAGTCTCTAGGGTCCAAGCTGAGCATCTGCAGCACTAGCCACTGCACTAGGAGGGCCCTGGCTGCTTGCTCCTGAGCCCTCACTCAGTCAGCCACTCACATGCCCACTCACTCACTAACACAGGCACAAAATTTTCCATACCCTCACTCACACTTGGACTCACATAGGCTGAATGGTTCGGCCACCATCTTTCCCTGACCCCCGCTTTCTTGAATCTTATTCACTCTTTCCATCCATTCCCTAATCCCTGTCATTCTGGAGCCAGTCATTGGTGACTTCCATTGTTTGGGCTCTGAGATCTGATTTTTTTCAGGTGTTTTCTCTTTGTTCCAGTGAAAACTACCTGTGGTCTTCTGTTGGTTTTTCCTCATTTGTGATAGATCTCTTAATTTTTTTCTTTAGTTCTGTTATTCAGTGGCAGTGGGAAAGGCTTTCACTTCTGATGTTTTCTCAACCTTCTTTTCTTCCATGATCATCCCTGGATTTGTTCTATTTTGAAACAGGACACTGATTTCTTTGGAGGTCTTTCTCATCCTTTTCTGGCCACACCCTTTGTCCTGCATCTGGATCATGGTAGGGGGTAGGGTGCCTGAGACTAGCACTTGTACTGTCCTTCCAGAGTTTGTGCTTTCAGGATATTCCCTCTGGCTAACAGTCAACCCTTGAGTAGTTGATCCACCCATCACAGAGATCAGGTGTTTTGCTCCTTGGTGAGCAATCTGGAGCACTTTCCTGCCCCATTTTCAAGATGGTGGCAGGGTACCTCTTTCATCTTTTCCAGTGAGGCTCTGCCTCTGGGCCCCATCCACAGTCCTTGCTGCCAGTGTCCAACCAGGCATTGTGTGGTGAGGCAGAGCCTGGAACTGGCAGTCTCTCCCGCTGCAGTGGTGAACCAGAGCCTGGAACCTATAGTCTCTCCCTGCAGCTTCTTCTCAGAAAGGACTTTTTAAGTTTTAAAATAAAAAATAATAAATGGCACTTGGCTTCTGTGACCTGAGAAGCACTAGGGACCAAGCAGAGCAGTTGCAGCACCGGTTGCTTCACCAGGAGAGCCCTGGCCACTTGCTCATGTGCCCCACTTAGTCAGTCTCTCCCAGCAGCTTCTTCCCAGGAAGGGTTTTGCTGATTTAAAAAAAAAAAGAAAAAAAATGGCACTCAGCTTCTGCATCCTAGGAATCACTAGGGTCCAAGCCAAGCTGACAGAGGTTTTTAAATATAAGGTTTATCTGGACTAGATTTTTTTAAATGTGGCATATATACACAATGGAATACCATGCAGCCATAAAGAGCAAAATTATAGACTTTGCAGCAACTTGAATAGATTTAGAGTCTATAATACTCAGTGATTTAACACAGAAACAAATAACTGAGTACCACATGTTCTCACTCATAAGTAGGCCCTGAATATTTATAATACAATAAGAAAGGGATTGGCAGTAGCCAAAAACTGCCAGGGGAGGGAGGGTCCAGCACATGATATCATTTGGTGAAGTGGAGGCCCAAATATACTTGTATACCTAATTCTGAATTGTACCCCACCTCTTTAAAATAAAAAATTTTAAAAAATAAATTAAAAAATGTAAGGTTTATATTTACTCATCTTGCAGCCATTCACTTTTTATTTTTTTTTATTTTTTATTTTAAAGATGTGGGTTACAGTTCAGGATTAGGTATACAAGTGATCATAATACAGATAACATTTGGGCTTACCTTTGGTCCCCACTTTGCCTGGTTTGAGATCAAGTACCCTTACTGATGTTATGTTCCCCCTCCACCCCCCATCCTGGCAGTATCCTGCTATCGCCAATCTTTTTCTTATGGTATTATGGCAAATGTTCAGGGTCCACTTATGCGTGAGGACATATGGTACTCAGTTATTTGTTTCTGTGAAAAATCACTGAGTATTACAGACTCTACATTCACTTTTTAAAAATAACTTATTGTTTCAGAACAATTTTAGATTTACAGAATTATTGCAAAGATAGTATGGAGTTTCTGTATACCCCATATCTAATTTCCCCTATTATCAATATCTTACACTTGTGTATTTGTCATAATCACGGAACCAATATTGATACATTATTATTAACCAGAGTGTGCATTTTATTCGGATTTCTTCAGTTTTCTCCTAATGTGCATTTCCTATTCCAGACTCTCATTTAAAATAGCAAATTATATTTAGCTGTTTTGTCTTATCAGGCTCTTCTTGGTTGTGACAGCTTCCAGATTTTCCTTGTTTTTTGTGACCTTGACCGTTTCAAGGATTGCTGGTCAGGTATTTTGTAGAATGCCAGTCAACTGGAATTTGTATGAGATTTTTCTCATAATTATAATGGAGTTAGTTATTTTGGGGAAGAAGACCAAGAAGTAAAGTGACATTCTCATCACATCATATGAAGGATACATACTATCTACATGATGGGTCACTGCCAATGTTGCCTTTCATCCTTGGCTTGAGGTAGTGCTCCTCTACTGTAAAGTTCCTCTTTATTTTCCCTTTCCATTGTTCTCCTTGGAAGTAAGTCACTTTGTACAATTAAACTTGACCTTTACATTTTTAAAAAAATTTCAATATATGGCAGACATTCCTGATTGATTTATTTATTTTCTTAATCATCTACTTATATCAATATGAACTAACGGATAATTATTTTATGTTTTGGGTTATAGTCCAACATTACTTTATTTATTGGGAGTGCTTTCAGTCAGCTCCTGTATCTCTTTAACATACTCCCATCATTGTGGGATTTTATTGTTTGTCTTGCTCTTTTGTTTGCTTTTTGCACTTTTATACTTTCTGGCACTGTAAGATACTCCAAGCTAATCTTGTATATTTCCTGACCCAGTCCTAGAATGGGACTTTTTTCCCTAGGAGTTCGGGATTCTTTTATTCTTTTTATTAGAGAATGGTATTAGAAACTAAGATCTGGGTACTAGCTGTGCTTGTTGCTGTTTGGTTGTTTTCCCCTTTCAGCTGTCAGAGCAAGGAAACATATTATGTATACTAATCCATGTGTATATACACACACATCTATACATTTTTCTGTAGTCATCATCTGTATTTATATTGAGATAAACATGAGTTCATACAGATGGCTTCAACTCTAATCTACTGTCACATTAATTATTCTGGACTCCTTCCTTACTTATCTATAATCTGCTTTTAACAATGAGAAACCAGACTTTCACCATCTGCTATCCATTTACTTAATTGTTTAATATATGTTGTATTAGTCAATTCCAGCTGCTATAACAAAATACCATAGACTGGGTGGCTTAAAAACCAGAAATTTGTTTTCTCACATACCTAGAGGCTAAAGTTTAAGATTGGGGTTCCAGGAGATTCCGGTTCTGGTTAAGGCTCACATAGACTCATAGATTAGTTATATAAGTGTAATCATACAATAGGCAGTGCATGTCTTTTTGTGACTTATTTCACTTAGCCTAATGTCTTCAAGATTCATCCACGTTATAGTATGTTTCAGAACTTCTTTCCTGTTCAAAACTGAATAGCATTCCATTGTATGCGTATGACACATTTTGTTTATCTATTCATCCATCAGTGGACATTTAAGTTACTTCCACCTTTTGGCTATTGTGCATAATGTTACTATGAATATGGGTAAATAACAATCTGCTCATGTGCCTGCTTTAAGACGTTTTGGTATATACCCAGAAATGGCATTGCTAGATCCTATGGTAATTCTACTTTTGATGTTTTAAAAAACTGCCATACTGTTTTTCATAGCACTTTTACCATCTCCCATGCCTACCAACAATGGTTCCATTTCCTTCACAGTCTCAAACTAAACTTGTTTTGTTTTGTTTTGTTTTCAAGGGGGGCATTTTGTTCATGAGTAACAAGATTTTTGAAATTGATATGTATTAGTTGTCCACATTTTGGGGGTACATGTGATATTTTAGCACCTGTATACAACATGTAGTGATCAAATCAGGACAACTGGGATACCCATCATCTCAAATATTTATATATATTTTTGTTCTGGAAACATTACAAATCTCCTCTTCTAGCTATTTTGACATATATAATAAATGATTAACTATAGTCACTCTGCTATCAAATATTAGAACTTATTCCATCTATCGAAGTGTATGTTTATACCCATTAACCAACCTCTCTTCATCCCCTGCTGACCCTTCCCAGGCTCTGGTGACCACCATTCTGCTCTGTAACTCCATGAAATCCACCTTTTTAGCTCCCATGTATGAGTGAGAAAATCTGATATTTGTCTTTCTGTGCCTGGTTTACTTCACTTAATATGATCATCCATGTTGCTGCAAATGACAGCATATCATTTTTTATGGCTGAATAGTATTCCATTGTATATATAGATCACATTCTTTACTCTTTCATCTCCTGCTGGATCCTCAAGTTGATTCCATGTCTTGACTGGTGTGAATAGTGCTGCAATAAATGTGAGAGTACAGATATCTTTCTGATACACTGATTTCCTTTCTTTTAAATATATACCCAGCAGTGGGATTGCTGGATTCTATGGTGGTTCTATCTTTAGTTTTGAGACAGCTCTATACTGTTCCCCACAGTAGTTGTACTAATTTACATTCTTACCAACAGTGTTTGAGGATTTCCTGTTAGATGAATGGTTTGCAAATATTTTCTCTCATTTTACAGGTTGTCTCTTCAGTCTGTTGATTGTTTGCTGTCTTATTTGTCTTTTTTGTTGTTGTTGTTGCCTATGCTTTTGAAATCTTAGCTATATAGTATTTGCCTAGACCAATGTCCTAAAGGATTTCCCTTATTTTTGTTTCTAGTAGTTTTATAGTTTTGTGTCTTATCCTTAAATACTAATCAATTTTGAATTTTTTAATATGGCAAAAGATAAGGGTCTAGTTTCATTCCTCTGCATATGGATATCCGGTTTTCTCAGCACAATTTATTGAAGATGGTGTTCCTTCCCCAGTGTATGTTTATGGTGCCTTTGTCAGATATTGGTTGACTTTAAACATGTGGATTTATTTCTGGGTTCTCTATTTTGTTCTATCAGTCTATGTGTGTCTATGTGTCTGTTTTTATACCAATAACATGCTATTTTGGTTACTATAGCTTTGCAGATTTTTTAATGTATTTTTTTTTTTTTTTTTAGAGACAAGATCTTGCTCTACTGCCCAGGCTGGAGTGCAGTGGTGTGATTGTGGCTCTCTGCAGCTTTGAATTCCTGGGCTCAAGAGATTCTCCTGCCTCATTCCCCTGAGTAGCTAGAACTACAAGTGCATGCCACCAACCCTGGCTGATTTCTTTAATTTTTTGTAGAGATGGGGTCTTGCTATGTTTCCCATGCTGGTCTTGAACTAGACTCAAGTGATCCTCCTGCCTTGACCTTCCAAAATGCTGGGATTACAGGCATGAGTCACCATACCCATCCTGTAGCATATTTTGAAACCAGGTCGTGTCATGACCTCTAATTTTACTCTTTTTGCTCAGTATTCCTTTTGCTATGCAGGATTTATGCAGGGTATATGAATTTTAGGATTTTTTTTTCTGTGAAGAATTTCATTGTTATTTTGATAGGGATTGCACTGAGTCTTTAGATTGCTTTGGGTAGTATGGTCATTTTAACAATATTAACTCTTCTGGTCCATAACATGGGATATATTTTCATTTGTTTGTGTCATCTTGCATTTCTTTCATTGATGTTTTTCCTTGTAATTAAGGTTATGTCTAGGTATCTTATTATTTTTGTAGCTATTGTAAATGGGGTTACTTTCTCAATTTCTGCTTCAGCTAGTTTGTTGTTAGTGTATAAACAATACTGATTTTTCTATGTTGATTTTGTATCCTGTAATTATTGAATTTATTTATCAGGTCTAATAGTTTTTGTTTCTTTGCTTGTTTATTTTTTTGGTAGCATCTTTAGGTTTTTCCATATGTAAGATTATGACATTTTCAAAGAGGGACAATTTGATTTCCTCTTTTCCAGCTTGGAATGCCTTTTTTTTTTCTCTTGTCTGATTGCCCTACCTAGGTCTTCTATTACTATGTTGAGTAAAAGTGGTAAAAATGGGCATCCTTGTCTTGTTCCAGTTATTAGGGGGAAAGCTCTCATTTTTCCCTATTCATTATGATGTTAGAAGTGGGTTTGCCATATATGACTTTTATTATGTCAAGGTGTATTTCTTTTATGCCTAATTTGTTGAGAGTTTTTATCATGAAAGATGTTGAATTTTATCAAATGTTTTACCTGGATCTATTGAGATGAACTTATGGTTTTTGTCCTTCATTCTGTTGATGTGATTGATGTATCACATTTATTAGTTAGCATATATTGAACCATTCTTGCATTCCTGGGCTAAATTATCTTTCTGATATGTTGCTGGATTTGCTTTGCTGTTATTATTATTACTTTTTATGTCTATCAGGGATATTGGCCTGTAGCTTTCTTTTTTTGTTGTGACCTTGTTTGGTTTTGGTGTCAGGGTAGTGCTTGCCACACAGAATTGGTTAGAAAGAATTTCCTCCTCTTCAGTTCTATAGAATAACTTGAGGAGAAATGGTATTAGTTCTTCTTCATAAGTTGGGTAAAATTCAGCAGTAAAGTTGCCTGGACCTGGGCTTTTCTTTTTTGGGAGAACTTTTATTACTGAATCAATCTTGTTATGCATTGTTGGTCTGTTCAAGTTTTTTTGTTTGTTTGTTTTTTGTTTGATTGCTTCAAGCCAGGGTCTCACTCTATCACCCAGGCTGGAGTGCAGTAGCATGATCATGACTGACATGGCTCATAGAAGCTTCGCCCTCCTGGGCTCAGGCAATTCTTTCTACCTCAGCATCCCAAGGGGACTACAGGAGCATGCCATAACACACGGCCGCTTTTTAAAAAATTTTGGTGGAGACGAGGTTTTGCTATGTTACCTAGGCTGTTCTCAAACTCCTGGACTCAAGCAATCTGCCTGTCTCAGTCTCCCAAAGTGCTGGGATTACAGGCGTGAGCCATTGTGCCTGACTGGTCTGTAAAGGTTTTCTGTTTCCTCTTGGTTCAGTCTTGGAAGGTTTATGTATCTAGGAAGTTATCCATTTTCTCTAGGATTTACAATTTGTTAGTTTATAATTCATAATAGTCTCTAATGATCCTTTGTATTCCTGTGGTATCATTGTTTTTTTTTTGTTGTTGTTTGTTTGTTTGGGTTTTTTTGAGTTGGAGTCTCACTCTGTTGCCCAGACTGGAGTGCAGTGGCCGCTCCCGGCCACCGCAGCCTCAACCTGCTGGGCTCCGGCGATCCTTCCGCTTCAGCCTTCCAAATAGCTGGAACTACAGGTGTGCGCTACCACGCCCAGATAATTTTTTGATTTATTGTAGAGATGAGGTCTCACCTGCCCAGGCGGGTCTCAAACCCGCGGGCTCAGGCAGTCCACTCACCTCAGCCTCCCAAGGCGCGGGATTACAGGCTGAGCCACCCAGCCTGGCTTCCAGTGGTATCATTGTAATGTGTCCTTTTTTGTTTCTGATTTTATTTGAGTCTTCTCTGTTTTTTCATTTGCTTCAAGGAATTTCTAAATTTCATTCTTAGTTTTTTCCTTGACCCAATGTTTATTTAGAAGCATGCTGTTTAATTTCTATGTATGTTTAGTTTATGCACTGAGACACTGGGAAATAAAAAGAAAAAAGTTTAGAATGTACTTCCTGTCCTCTTGTTTTCATATCTAATTTTATTCCGTTGTGGTCAGAGAAGATACTTAATATAAATTAGATTTTTCTTTACCTTGAGATTTTTTTTGTTCTAAAATATGGTTAATTCTGGATAATGCTCCATGTACTGATTAAAAGAATGTGTATTCTACTACTGTCAAGTGAAATGTTCTGCAAATTTCTGTTAGATCCAATGGGTCTAAAGTGCAAATTAAATCCAATGTTTCTTTGTGAATTTTCTGTCTAGATGATCAGTTCAATGCTGAGAGTAGGATGTCAAACTCTCCATCTATTCTTCTATTAGGGTCTACCTTCCTTTAGAATAATGTTTGCTTTACGTATCTGTGTGCTCCAGTGTTGCATGCATATACATTCAGAAATGTTATATCCTCTTGCTGAATTGAGCTCTTTATCATTATATAATGACATTCTGGTCTGTTTTTACAGTTTTTGACTTAAGTTCTGTTTTACCTGATATTAATATAGCTACACCCACTCACCTTTGGTTTCTATTTGCACGGAATTTTTAAAAACATCCCTTCACTATCAGTCTATATGTGTCTTTATAGGTGAACCAAGTTTCTTGTAGACAGCACATATTGGGTCATTAAAAAAAAATCCGAAATTCATATGCAAACACAAACAACCACAAATAGCCAAAACAATCCTTAGCAAAAGAAACAAAGCAGGAGGTATTACACTTCCAGACTTCAAACTTACTATAAGGCTACAGTAATCAAAACAGCCTGGTATTGGTACAAGAACAGGCACATAGACCAATGGAACAGGATAGAGATTCCAGAAGCAAAGCCTCAGTTTCTCAACCTACTCTTCTTTGACAAAGCCTCCAACAACAACCAGTGGGGAGAGGAGAACCTATTCAGTAAATGGTGCTGGGAAAACTGACTGATCATATGCAGAAGATTGAAACCTACCTATCACCATACACAAAAATTAACTATAAATGGGTCAAAGACCTAAACGTAAAACCTCAAACTATAAGAATCTTAGAAAACTCAGGAGACACCCTTATGGCAACTGCAACTGGCAACCAATTCCTATTCAGAACCCTAAATGCCCATATCTTAAGAAATAAGATAGACAAATGGGACCTCATCAAACTAATGACTTCTGCAACGCAAAAGAAACCATCGAGAGAGGGGAGACACCCCACAGAATGGGAAAAAATATTTGCCAACTGTATATCTGACAAAGGCCTAACATCTAGAATCTACAAGGAACTCAAACGCGCCGAAAGGAAAAAAATAAACAGCCCCGTTAAAAAGTGGGCAAAAGACATAAATAGACACCGCTCAAAAGAAGATATATGGGCAGTCAACAGACACATGAAAAAGTGCTCAGCCTCACTCATCATCAGAGAATGCAAATCAAAACCACATTGAGACACCACCTAACTCCAGTAAGAATGGCCATCATTAATAAAACATACTACAACAGATGCTGATGAGGATGCAGAGAAAAAGGAACACTTCTAGATTTGCTGGTGGGAATGCAAACTAGTGCAACCTCTTTGGAAGACAGTGTAGCGATTTCTGAAAGAACTAGAAATTGATCTTCCGTATGACCCAGCAATTCTCCTATTGAGAATATACCTGGAGGAACTCAAATCATTCTACAAAAAAGATACCTGCACATGTATGTTTGTTGCAGCTCTATTCACAATAGCGAAAACATAGAACCAACCATGCTGCCCATCGAAGCTGAACTTGATTAAAAAAATGTGGTACATAGACACAAGGGAATACTATGCAGCCATAAAGAAGGACAAACCTATGGGCTTTGCAGCCGCTTGGATGGATTTGGTGTTGATCATACTCAGTGATCTATCACTGAAACAAAGAACAGAGTACCATATGTTCTCACTCATAAGCAGACCTTGAACAATTATAATACTATAAGAAAGTGATTGGCAGTAATGGGAAACTGTCAGGGGAGGGGGGTGAGATTGGCAGTTGAGGGAAACTGCTAGGGGAGGGAGGGGCACACTTCATCAACAAGGGTACCTGCATAATCAACGCTTGTAACCCTGAATTGTACCCTACTTCTTTAAAATTAAAAAATCCATTCAGCCAGTCTATATATTTCAAGTGGGAAATTTAATTTGTTTGCTTCAAGATTATTATTTATAGATGAGGACTTATTCTGTTCTTTTTTTTTTTTCTGGCTCTTTTGTATATCCTTTGTTCCTTTATTTCTCTCTTATTGTTTATTATTACAGTTTGGTGGTTTTCCATAGTGGTAATGATGCTGGGTGGGGTGCAGTGTGATGCTCTAGGAGTTCTTTGACCCAACCACAGAAAAGCATTTCAGAGGGCCAGTATAGTTTTAAAACAGAATTTATGAGAGAGAGAGAGAGAGAGAGAGAGAGAGAGAATATGACAATGTCTAACAGACATTGGCATCTTAAGAGAAAGACCACACATTTGCTTTTGACAAAAACCTTGATATACTTATTACTGAATACGTAATGATTATGCTAAAGAGTGGGCTACAGATAACAGATCTGAGTTGCAGTTACCATTTCTCCACCTTTAAAGAGCTAAGGGGTAGACTTTTCCTGAACACACATTTTGCCTTGGACAGGAAACTTGATAGACTTTTACAGTGATTATTGTGTTAAACATGAACTGAAAGGGTGGTCTTCCACTCCTAAGTCCACATTCTAGCCCTCAGCGTGGTCAGGACTGTTGTGCTGATAAGAAAAAATGTCTGAACACTTCTCCTATTTTAAAGCTACGTACAAAGAAACTTATCTATGTCTGACCTACACTGAATAACCTGCCTCAAAAACATGTGGCTCCTTTCTTCTTCCCCTGTAGGTGATTGTTTTACTAGTGGTTTTTATGTTTTTGTACGTTTTTCACTTCTAGCTGTAGAACTCCCTTTGGAATTTCTTGCAGGGTTGATAAAGTGATGAATTCCCTCAGTTTTTGTTTGCCTGGGAAACACTTTATTTATTCTTCATTTTTGAAAGATAGCTTTGCTAGTTACTGTATTCTTGACTGGCAGCTTTTTTTCTTTTAGCACTTTGAATGTATCATCTTATTCTCTCCTGGCCTATAAGGTTTCTGCTGAGAAATCCATTTTACTCTGATGTAAACTCTGATGGAGATTCCCTCATATGTAACTTGATGTTTTTCTCTCCCTGTTTTCAGAATTCTCTCTTCACTTTTGACTTTTGCCAGTTTCACATTTAGAAGATCTTTGGAGGTCAGATCTGTTTGGAGATCTTTGAGCTTTCTGTATTTGAATGTCTACATCTCTTGCAAAACTTGGGAAATTTTCAGCTACTATTGTGTTAAATACATTTTCTATATCTTTGCTCCTTTTTTCTCCTTCTGAAACTCCCCAAATTTGAAGATCTAATTGCTTTATGGTGTCCCATAAAGACTATGTCATATAGTCTTTCTCTTTTCTTTTTTATTCTTTTATTTATTTGTCGACTGGATTATTTCAAAAGACCTGTCTTCAAGTTCAGAAACTTTCTTCTGCTATATCTAGTCTATTGTTGATTCCCTTGATTGTATTTTTAATTTATTCATTGAATTCTTCAGTTCCAGGATTTCTGTTTGTTTCTTTTTTTAAATGATCTGTCTCTTTGTTAAATTTCTCACTTGGATCATGAATTGTTTCTCTTATTTCTTTGTATTGGTTATCTGTGTTCTCTTACATCTCATTGAATTTCCTTATTAAGGAAACTAGTGTGAATTATTTTTCAGGCATTTTATTGATTTCTTTTTTATTGGAATCTGGTACTAAGCATTGTTGTGTTTTTTTGGAGGTGTTGTTTTTCCTTACTTTTTTTGTGTTTCTTATGTCATTACATTGATAGCTATGTATCTGGTATAACAGTCACTTCTTCCAATTTATGGATTGGCTTTCATAGTAGAAGACTTTTTTCAACAGATGCATTGTTAGTGTTGGTTGGGTAAGTTGCTTTGGCTTTGATCCTTGGTGGGTGCTGTAATGTAGTCCATGTATGATTTCTTTAGCTGTAATCAGCATCACTAGTGTTTATGAGATCCTCAGTGGCTTCGGCTACAGTTATCGGATGCTGTAGTGAGGCTTTGCTGCGGACAGACACCAAGTAGGCTGATCTTTGGGCTCCAGTGGTAGTGATGATGGGCTGGGTATGCTGGTCCCTGGTCCCTTGAGCAGCCTATGTGGGCACCCGTGGTAGCAAGTCTGGGTGGGTCTGTCCTTGGTTCTTCCAGTGGTTTGCTCAGATGCCAGCAGTGCCAGCAGTGGGGCAGGTTGAGCAGGAAGACTCCTCAGACCCCGGGCAGCATGCATTCCATCGACAGAGGCAATAGAGGTGGCAGACCAACACTTGGAATTCCATGGAGTTTGCGTGAGTGCCAGCAGTGGCATTGGTGAGTTGAGTGGGTCAGTCCCCAGACCCCCAGTTCATGTGAGAGTAGTTACCAATGACAGTGGTAGGCGGCTTGGAAGGCCAGTCCCAGGTCCCTGAGTCCTCAGCAGATGCACATGGGGTGGCAGCAATGGTCAGGACAGGTTTGTTCCCAGGCTCCTGAAAGGCATGAATGAGTGGCAGCAGTGGCAGAGAAGAAAAATTCCCAGGCCCCAGGAAGGCATAAGTGAGTACCAGTGGTAGCAACTGGGGTGGATCAATCCCCAGGCTCTTGAATAAAATGTACAGGAACTGACTGTGGCAGATGGGGTGGGTCTACTCCAGTCCCTGCATAGTATGCTGGGTCACTGGTAATGGTGGTAGTGAACTGGTCAGGCCAATCTTTAGGTATTCTGACAATATGTATGGATACTAGTAGTAGTAGGCAGGGTGAGTGCGTTCCCAGGCTTCCAGATAAATGCACAGGCACTGCTGGGAGAGACTGCAAGTGGGTCAGGTATATCCTCAGGTCCCACCATATGACTTATGGGCACTGACTGTGGTGGGCAGGGTAGATAGATCCCCAAGCTCCCAAGTCCATTATTTAGTTGGGTTGTTTGCTCAGTTTTAAGAGTTTTCTATATATTCTGGATATTAATCTCTTATCAGATATGTGATGTACAAATATTTTTTTCCATCTTGTGGGTTGTCTTTTTACTCTGTTGGTAGTATCCTTTGATGCACAAAGGTTAATTTTGAGGAAGGCTCTTTTTCCTTTTGCTGCCTTTGCCTTTGGTATCCTATCCAAGAAATTGCTGCCAAATCTAATGTTATGGAGATTTTCTCCATGTTTTCTTCTAAGAGTCTTACAGTTTAGCCCTTATATTTAAAGCATTAACTATTGATAACACCCAACAAATTGGGTGGATGCTGAGTTAAACAGTTATTTCAAAGTGTTACATTGTATGATTCTATGTATATAACATTTTAGAGGTGACAAATTACAGTGATGGAAAACAAATATGTGATTTCTAGGTGTTAGGAAGTATGGGCAGTTACAAATCTTTTTTTATTTTTTATTTTTTTGAGTTGGAGTCTCACTCTGTCGCCCAGACTGGAGTGCAGTGGCCGCTCCCGGTCACCGCAGCCTCGACCTGCTGGGCCCCGGCCATCCTTCCGCCTCAGCCTTCTGAGTAACTGGAACTACAGGTGTGCGCTAGCACGCCCAGCTAATTTTGATTTATTGTAGAGATGAGGTCTCGCCAAGTTGCCCAGGTGGGTCTCGAACCCATGGGCTCAGGCAGTCCACTCACTTCAGGCGCAGGATTACAGGCTGAACCACCAACCCCGGTTAGTTACAAATCTTTTTTTATTTTTTTTTTGAGTTGGAGTCTCACTCCGTCACCCAGACTGGAGTGCAGTGGCCGCTCCCGGCCACCGCAGCCTCGCCTGCTGGGCTCTGGTGATCCTTCTGCCTCAGCCTTCCAAGTAGCCAGAATTACAGGCGCGCACTACCACGCCCGGCTGATTTTTTGATTTATTGTAGAGATGAGGTCTCGTTGCCCAGGTGGGTCTCGAACCCGCGGGCTCAGGCAATCCACTCACCTCAGCCTCCCAAAGGCGCGGGATTACAGGCTGAGCCACCGAGCCCGGCTAGTTACAAATCTTAAGTGGTAATATGAATTTCTTCTTTGTGATGTATTCAGTTCTGTTTCTGGCTGTGATGAGAATTATATGAATCTACACATGTGATAAAGTTTCACAGAACTATACAAAACATACCAATAAATATATAAAGAGAGCCTGTAAAAACTGATAAAATCTGATTAAGGTCTGTACCTGAGCTGATAATGTTTTGTTTGATTTTCTGAGTTGATAATGTTTCATCAGTATAGACGTCTTAGCTTTTCCAGTGCACTAGGATTATGTTAACTATTGCTATTGGGAAAAGTTGGGGAAAGGGAATGGAAAAACTTCCCGTAAAGCCAAATAATTTTGAAGTAAAATAATTGAAAATTCTATTTAAAAATCTCTTAAATGTTTGGCTGTTGTACTAAGAAGAAAATCTAAACTGTTTTCCAAAGTGCACAATGCTTAGAGTGATATGGCCTCTGCCTGTCTTTTCTCTAACCTTGTCTGCTTACTAGTCTCCCTCTTCTACTACACTCTGACCATTAACTTTCAGTTCCTCAAGCATAATAATTCTTCTCCCACCTCAAGGACTTTGTAACTGTTGTTCCTTCTATTTAGAATGTTCCTATTACGGATGTGTTGTGAGAGAGAGATACTCTCCTCTGGGTGGTGAGACTATTTTTATTATTCATTCAACAGATATTTATAAATATAGGTTTGGGAGGCAAGCCTCAAGTCAGAAGTGTAGTTTGGGGTGTATTGGTTTGAAGCGCTTTTGAGACAACCAGAAATCAACATTAAGAATCTAATTAGATCCTCAGACGTAGACTAGATCTAAAATTTGGGATCTGGTCTTACAATTTGAAGAGTTGTAAATGAATGGGATGGTACTTGAAGCCACAAGTGAATGAGATCATCTAGAAAGAGAATATACTCTGAGGAGAGAGGAGAGTCTAAGGCCAAACCTGGGGACCTTCCGTAGTAGAGGAGGGAAGTGTCGCATGGCAACCAAGTAAGAGTGTTTCTGATGGGGAGACTAGTCCAGTGTGTCACATGCTGCCAGGAAGTAGGGTGAGATAAACACAGCTATATTTTTTTGTATTTAACAACATGTATGGCCAGATATTGATGCTACAATTAGAAAAATACTATTAAAATAATAATGCAAAGATTGGCAACTGGTTCTGTCATAGATTATTAGTGACAAAATAAATTGATGTAATCCTTTTAGAAGTTGTTTTTGGGCCAGGCTCGGTGGCTCAGCCTGTAATCCCAGCACTTTGGGATTCCAGGCTGGAATACAGTGGTGCGATCATAGCTCACTGCAGCCTCAAACTCCTGAGCTCAAATTCTCTTCCTGCCTCAGTCTCCTGAGTAGCTGGGACTAGAGGTGTATGACACCATGCCAGACGAAAGACTTTTTCATTTTTTCATAGCTTTTGACCTAGTGATCATACTTTCAAAAATATTATCAAAAGAAATAGTCTTAACTTCTGATGATATCCATGGCAATAATATTTGCCAGTAGTGAAAAAATAAAAACACCAAAATGACCAATAGGGTAGTGTCAAGTAAATGATGATAATCCACTCAGTAGAATATGATGCAGTCATTAAATGATAATGAGTAATAACATGAATACGTAACAGTATCCTATACTTGGTAAACTTAAAAAAAAAAACAAAACTAAATGTAGGGCTGGTTTCGGTGGCTTAGCCTATAATCCCAGCACTTTGGGAAAGCGGAAGTGAGTGGATTGCCTGAGCCCACGGGTTCGAGAAACATGGCGAGACCTCGTCTCTACAATAAATAAAACTTAGCCAGGAGTGGTAGCGCATGCCTGTAGTTCGGGCTACCTGGAAGGCTGAGGCAGAAGGATCGCTGGAGCCCAGTGGGTTGGGGTGGCTGTGAGTGTGCCATGTCTGGGCAACAGAGTGAGACTCCAACTCAACAACAACAACAACAAAAATACTAAATGTTGTTTTTGTCTTTTTTATAATTTTGATGTAATTTTCTCATATTTACAAAATTATCTTTAATGATCAGGAATTAATTTCTTGATGGAAAATAATATGTTTTTAAGTTTGTTTAAATAATTATCTTAACTCTTGTTCTTTTTTACTGCAATCTTCTTGTATGTGTTATTTATTATGTTTTCTTTCTATCTTGTTCTTTGCTACATTGAGAATGCATTATTTACTCTTTTCCTCTGCAGTTATACGAAAGGGAGTTGTATTTAAAATTCTGAATGGTGAATAATATTTTCAGAAACAAAATGAAAACATCTATTATTTATTAGGCAAACCTGCATTTCTCTATTTAAAAAATCACGAAGCCGGCTCAGTGGCTCAGCCTGTAATCCCGCGCCTTTGGGAGGCTGAGATGAGTGGATGGCCTGAGCCCGCGGGTTCGAGACCCGCCTGGGCAACTGGGCGAGACCTCATCTCTACAATAAATCAAAAATTAGCCGGGCGTGGTAGCGTGCGCCTGTAGTTCCAGCTACTTGGAAGGCTGAGGCAGAAGGATCGCCGGAGCCCGGCAGGTCGAAAAAAAAGTTCTTCCAAAAAATCATGAGATGTATAATCTTCATGGAGGCCTTCCCTGACTACTCTTTCTCCTCCTCAAAACAGATTAGGTTCTACTATTAGACAGTCCCATAACCCTCATGACTATACCTTTACTGACATTTGCAATGATCTAAAAAACTCCTTTGTGGGTGGTTGACATATGTCTGGAAAATTAAGCAAGAGCAGGGTCATCTCCTAGGGTACCCTCCCGCTCTGGAAGCTTTTCTGTCCTCTCAATCCTTCTTTCTAAAAAATAAAAAGTAAACAAGAGGATCAGGCAGAAGTAAGATGTGGAATTCTAGACTGACCCTCATTATCTGCTTTTTTTAAATTCTGGGAATTACCCATAGTGAAACAGTTGCCTCTATTCTAGAAATACCATATCAGTAATAATTTCAGTTCAATTCAGCTTCTCCTTATATCTCATGAGAAAAAAGGATCATTTTAGATCTAGCTGAATTCTAAGAGAATTTTGAAAAAGTACGTCCTTTTGAAGGCAGGTTCATGTGGAAAGACTTCTAACAGATTAACTTTAGAAATTCCGCTATGTATTTCACTGAGATTAAAACTAGAGTTATTTATTTAAGGGTTCCCATAATTTCTGCTCATTCAGGATTCTGATTGTGCATGGTGATTTTGACAAGTTGGAAACTGTATTATGACTTATTTATACTTCACAGAGTTCTAATGGGGAGGAGGCTGTTAGGTAGAAAAAACAAAGCTGAATCTTGAAAACATGGTACATTTACCAATGTAAACAATCTCTTACCTAAAATAAAAATTCAGTATATCATGATATAATTTCAGAATATTTTTGGCTATAAAAAGAGTGAAAAGAGAAATTGTATTTTGTTTTTACAGAATTCTATAACACTCAGCACACAGATGGCTACGTTGGGACAGAAGCCTACTATATATACAATTCTGAAGAGAAAAGTTTACGTTACGCTTGAGCCCATGAAGAAGGGGTATTTAATTTTTAAATTCCAAATATTTAAAAAATCAGAAGTTTAAAAGAGATGTTAGTGGAATATTATACAATATATATTATAGTAATTTCCAAGTGCCTTCTTTTATAATTCAGAAAAAGTTGTGATAATCAGAACCAATTACCACCCTGGAAAATGCCAGTCAGACTCTTGGATTACAGTTTTATAATGTGTCTTCTTCAAACTTCAATCCAAGAGCCTCATATGAGATGGTGGCAAATACTGACAATATCTCAAAATATTTCTTATTGGTTCATAAAGGTGACCCACAGTAGTGTGACAGATGTCACGATCACTACCACTCCAGTGCACACACACTCATATATATACACACCACAGATTTTACCTGAGAATCAATGTCTGTTACTGTTCAAGTTAGTAGGTTATCACAAGGTATAGTCAGCCTTTCTTAATCCACAGAGCTGCTAGTTTCAGGGCAAGGTGCTTATAACTAAAAGATAATGTTCCTGCCTTCAGTGACCTTACAGTTAATTAGGGAGACAAACAAGAGATGTTATAACAGAGGTAAGCCCAGGGTGCAGCGGAACACAAAGAGCGTTCACCAACTGTGGCTTGGGAGGTGACATCTGCATTATTGAAAAGAAGTAAAAGTTAGCCAAGTGGGACAGCATTTCAAGCAGAGGAGGTAACATCCAGCAGCCTCTAGTAATGTTCCACTACAACTTCGATGAGAAAAAAATCAATTCCTGGCCAGGGCTGCCATCTGTGTGAAGTTTGCATGTTCTATGTTTGCATGGGTTTTTCCCTGGTACTTTGGTTTCCTTCCACATCTGAAAGCTATGCACATGAGGTTCACTGGTGTGGCTACCTCATCCCAGTGTGAGTGGATGGTGGGTGTGAGTGTACCCTGTGATGAGATGGCATCCTGTCCAGGGCAGGTTCCAGCCTTGTGCCCTAAGCTGTAGGGAGAGGCTTCAGCTACCCATGACCCTGAACTGGAACACCAAGTCGGAAAATGAATGAATGAATGATGCAAATTATTGTTGAATAAAATTTGTAGGGTATACAATAATCATACAAATGCATGGACAATATATGATACACTAGGAAAGCACTCAGCAAGCCGCCACATTTGTGATGTTGGTGTTTGACCTGCATGATGGTAGGAGGTGCTTCTCAAAATTCGCTTGGCAAATATTTATTCCTTGATTTAACCCACTGCCATTATGACCACTGCCACTCACTGATTCACCAAAAATTGGGTGAATAATTATCTTACTTGTTTGTATTAATCTTTCTTAAATGTATGTGTAGCTCACATTTATTTCCATGTTTAATAGAGGTGGTTCTTTATTTGGAAGTTTGGTGATGTTTTCGTGACCAGAAATATGCATTAGGAACTCAACTCTTGTTTATATCAATTCACCTGTGGTAACATTGGTTCCATTATATATTGTTTCGCTTAAATTTGCAGTTTCTGATAACCTATCTACTATGTTAAATGAGAACTTACTGTACATGAGTTTCAAACTAACACCTGAGAAAACAGATGCATTCCATGAAACACCAAAAGTTCAATTCATGAATAGACTAATGGGTGCCATTTAGAGGGATAAAATATTTTTAAACGATGATAATCTGAAGATAAGATTCTGATTCTATAAAACTTGGGAGGTTGGGAGGTAGGGCATTAGGAAAAAGTCACTATAAAACCAAACGAAAGGCTTTGTCTGATTTACCAGGAAGATAGGAAAGTTGGAGATATTGTTTGTTTCTTTTCTATTTTTAACTGTTTTATTGAACTATAATGTCATATGTTCACAGTTATGCAAATATCACCACATCTTAACAACCCAAAAAAGAAACCTCATTTACTCTTCCCCCAAGCCCCTGAAATACTAAGCTACTTTTTGTCTCTATGGATTTGCTATTCTGGATATTTCCTATCAAGAGAATCATGCAATCTTTTGTGACTGGCTTTTATGTTAGCATCATGTTTTCAAGGTTCATTCATTTTGTAGCCTGCATCGGTACTTCATTCCTTTTTATTGCCAAATAATATTACATGAATATATAACATTTTATTTATTCATTCTTCAGTTGATGATCATTTTGGTTATTTCCACTTCGGGGATAATATGAATAATGCTGCTGTGAACATTTGTGTACCATTTTTGTGTGATCATATGTCTTCATCTCTCTTGGGTATACACCTAGGAGTGAAATTGTTGGATCATATGGTAGGCCCAAGTTTAATTTTGGGGGAACTGCCAGACTGTCTTCTAAACTAGCTGTGCAGTTTTAACATTTCCATCAGTAGTACATAATATGGACTACAATTTCTCTACATCTTCACCAACAGTTGTTTTGTTTTTGTTTTTGTTTTTGTTTTCAGTTATAGCCATCCAAGTGGGTGTGAAGTGTTATTACATTGTGGTTTTTGCATTTTCTCATGACCAGTGATGTTGAGCATTTTTTCACATATTTATGGTTCATTTGTATATCTTTTTTTCAGATACCTTCCCATATTATAATTAGGTTATCTTTTTATTACTGAGTTCTGCACATTCTAGATAAAGGTCATTTATAAGACATGATTTGCAGTTGGGCATAGTGGCTCACGCCTATAATCCCAGCACTTTCGGAGGTAGAGGCGAGAGGATTGCTTGAGCCCAGGAACTCAAGACCAGCCTGGGCAACTTAGCGAGACCTCATCTTTACAATAAATCAAAAAACTAGCAGAGTGTGGTGGCACGTACCTGTAGTTCCTGCTACTTGGAAGACTGAAGCAGAAGGACTGCCTGAGTCCACAGCAGGTTGAGGCTGCGGAGACTGTGAGCGTGCCATTGCACTCCAGCCTGGGTGACAGAATGAGACTCCAACTCAAAAAAAAAAAAAAAGAGGCCAGGCATGGTGGCTCAACCCTGTAATCCCAGCACATTGGGAAACTGAGATGAGAGGATTGCCCAAGTCCAGGGGTTCGAGACAATCCTGGGCAACTTGGCGAGACCTCCTCTCTACAATAAATCAGAAAATTAGCTGGGCTTGGTGGTGTGCACCTGTAGTTCCAGCTACTTGGAAGGTTGAAGCAGAAGGATTGCCTGAGCCCAGCAATACGAGGCTGCAGTGGCCATGAGCATGCCACTGCACTCCAGTCTGTGTGACAGAGTGAGACTCTGACTCCAAAAAAAAAAAAAAAAAGACATATGCTTTGCAAAAATGTTCTCCCATTGAATTGTCTTTTCATGCTCTTCACTGTGCCCTTGAAGCACAAAGGTTTTTAAATTTTGTGAAGTCAAACTTATCTATTTTTCCCCCCTTTGGTTCTTTGTGTTTTTGCTGTCATCTTAAAGAAACTATTGCCAAATCCAAAGTCATAAAGCTTTACCACAGTGTTTTCTTCTAAGAGTCTTATAGTTTTAGCTGTTATATTTAAGTATTTGATCTATTTTGAGTTCATTTTAGCAGTGAGTTCATTTTGTGGTAGAGGTCCAAATTCTTTTGCATCTCAAGATCTAGTTGTTTCAGCACAGTTTGTTGAAAAGACTATTGTTTCCCCCGATTGAATTTTTTGGCACTGTTATTAAAAATCAATTAACAGTGAATTGATTGTATATTTCTGGATTTTTCAATTCTATTTCATTGTCCTATATGTTTATACTTATGCCAATACCATATTTTCTTGATTATTGCAGCTTAGTGGTACGTTTTGAAATCTAGAAGCGTTAACCCTCCAACTTTGTTCTTCTTTTTCAAGATCGTTTTGGTTATTCTGGTTCTCTTAAATTGTTAGGGTAATTTTAGGATCAGCTTATCAATTTCTGCAAATAAGTCAACTGGGATTTTGTAAGGGGTGTTGAATCTGTCACCAATTTTGAGAATATGTCATCTTCACAATATAGTCTTCTCAATCATGGTCTTGGAATGTCTTTCCATGTATATAGATCTTTTTAAATTTCTTTCAACAGTGTTGTGTAATTTTGCAAATATAAGTTTTGTACTTCTTTTGTTCAATTCCTAATTAATTTATTCTTTTTGATGCAGTTGCAAATGGAATTGCTTTCTTAATTTCATGTCTGGATTGTTCATTGCAAGTATATAACAACACAATTACCTTTTTAAAAAATTTTTTTATTTTAAAGATGTGGAGCACAAATCAGGCTTAGGTATACAAATGTTCATTATGCAGGTACCCTTATTGATGAAGTGTGCCACTCCTCCCCAGCAATTTCTCACTGCTGCCAATCTCTTCCTATAATATTACGACAATTGTTCAAAGTCCACTTATGAGTGAGAACATGTGATACTTAGTTCTTTGTTTCTGTGATAGATCACTCGGTATTATAGATTCTAAGTCCATCCACGTTGCTGTGGGTTAATAATTTTGTCCTTCTTTATGGCTGTGTATATGTACCACACTTTCAATTGTGTATATGTACCACATTTTTTATAACTAGTCCTCTTTCAATGAGTAGCATGGTCGGTTCCATGTTTTTGCTATTGTGAATAGTGATGCAATAAACATGTGTGTGCAGGTATCTTGTTTGCAGAATTATTTGAGTTCCTCTGGGTATGTTCCTAGTAGGGGGATGGGGGAGTCATATGGAAAGTCAATTTTTAGATCTTTTAGGAATCGCCACACTGTTTTCCACAGAGCTGTACTAGTTTACACTCCCACCAACAATGTAAAAGTGTTCCCTTTTTGCCACATCCTCTCCAGAACCTGTTGTTTTTTGATTATTGATGATGGTCATCCTGACTGGAGTTAGGTGGAATCTCAGCTTGGATTCAATTTGCATTACTTTGATGACTAGTGAAGCTGAGCATTTTTTCATGTATCTCTTGGCTGCTCGCATGTCTTCTTTTGAGAAGTATCTATTCATATCTTTTGCCCACTTTGAAATGGGGCTGTTTGCTTCTTTCGGCATGTTTAGGTTCTCTGCAGATCCTAGATCTTAGGGCTTTGTCGAATATACAGTTGGCAAATATTTTTTCCCAGTCTGTGGACTGTCTCCCTGCTTTCTTGATGGTTTCTTTGGCTTTGAAGAAGCTTTTCAGTTTGATGAGGTCCCACATCTCTTATGGCATGGGCACTTGGGGTTTTGGGCACTTGGGGTTTTGATCAGGAATTGGTTGCCAGTTCAAATATCCATAAGGGTATCTCCTGAATTTTCTAAGGTTCTTATAGTTTGAGGTTTTACGTTTAGGTCTTTGATCCATTTAGAGTTGATTTTTGTGTATGGGGATAGGTAGCAGTCTTGGTTTAATCTTCCGCATGTGGTCAGTCAGTTTTCCCAGCACCGTTTACTGAATAGGTTTTCCTCTCCCCCAGTGATTGATGGTGGAGGCTTTATCAAAGATGAGTTGGTTGAGAAACTGAGGTTTTGCTTCCAGAATCTCAATCCTGTTACAATGGTCTATATGCCTACTCTTGTACCAATACCAGGCTGTTTTGATTATTGTAGCTTTATAATAAAGTTTGAAGTCTAGAAGTGTGATACCTCCTACTTTGTTTTTTGTTTTTTTGGGTTTTTTGCTGAGGATTGTTTTTGGCTATTTGTTGTCATTTATGTTTCCATATGAATTTCTGTATTTTTATTTCCAGGTTTGAAAAGAATGCTGCTGGTAATATAATGGGTATTGCGTTAAATCTATAGATTGTCTTGGGTAGGACAGACATCTTAACAATGTTGATTCTTCCAATCTAGAAGCATGGAATGTTTTGGTTTTTACATCTGTTGATGTATTTAATTATGTGTATGGTCTTGTGAATGTTGAACCAGCCCTGCATCCTGGGGATGAAGCCTACTTGGTCATGGTGGGTGATTTTTGAGATGTTTTGTTGAATCCGGCTTGCTAGAATCTTGTTGAGAATTTTAGCGTCTGTGCTCATCAAGGATATCGTCCTGTAGTTCTCTTTCTTTGTTGGATCTTTACCCAGTTTGAGTATTAATTTGATGTTAGCATCATAAAATGATTTGGGGAGAGTTCCATCTGTCTCAATTGCCTGGAATACTTTCAATAGGACTGGTGTCAGTTCCTCCTTGTATGTTTTGTAGAATTCTGCTGGAAAACCATCCGGTCCAGGGTTTGTTTGTTTTTTTATAGGTAGTTTTCTTATGATAAAGTCAGTTTCCTGGGTTACTATTGGTCTATTTAGGGTCTCGATTTCTTCTTGTTTCTACCTGGAGAGGTTGTGTGATATAAGAAAGTCCTCCATTTCATATAGGTTTTTGAGTTTGTTTCCATACAGATGTACACAGTAATCTCTGATAATCTTTTGCATTTCTTTGGGTTCAGTTGTGACTTGATCTTTTGCATTTCTGATTGTGTTTATTTGGACTTTTTGTCTCTTTTTCTTGTTCAGTTCTTGCTAGGGGTCCATTGATCTTGTTTATCCTTTCAAAGAACCAGTTTTTTATTTTGCTGATTTTTTTTGTATTATGTTTTTGTCTTCTATGTCCTGAATTTGGGCTTTTATTTTGGTGATCTGGATTCTTCAGCTGAAGTTAGGGTGTTGGTGGTCTTGCTTTTCCAGTTCCTTAGGTGATTTGTTAGGCTGCTAACTTGTGTTCTTTCCATTTTCTTCACGTGTGTTCATAGAGATATGAATTCCCCTCTTAGGACTGTTTTCATGGCATCCCAGAGATTTTGGTAAGATGTTTCTTCATTTTTATTTGTTTCCACAAATCTTTTAATTTCTGTTTTGATTTCTGTGTTGACTCAGGAGTTTAGTGTCCCTGTCTTTGTGGGTTTTAGGAGAATTTTGTTGATGTTAAATTTTTTTTTTTTATTCCACTGTAGTCTGAGAAGGTGCATGGCAGTATGGCAATCTTATAGAATTTGTCTATGCTGATTTTGGACTGAGGATGTGGTTGATCTTAGAGTATGTTCTGTGTGGTAATGAGTAGAATGTATATTCCATGGTTGTTGTGTGGAGTGTTTTGTAGGTATCAGTTATGTCCATTTGGCCAAGTATCACATTGAGGTTCTGGATCTCTGTGCTGATTTTTTGTCTTGATGATCTAGGGTTTTTAGTGGAGTATTTAAGTCCCCAGTTATGATAGTGTTAGAGTCAATATCTTTTTTTAGTTTACCTAGAAGCTGCTTTATGAAAGTTGGTGCCCCTATGTTGGGTGTATATATGTTTAGGATGGATATTTCATGTTGATGGATCGAACCTTTTATAGGTATGTAGTGACCTCCCATCTTTTTAGATTTTTGATAGCTTAAAGGGTATTTTGTCTGATATTACAATCACAACTCGGGCTTTCTTTTGTGTTCCATTCACCTGAAAATTTGTTTTCCATCCTTTTACTTTGAGTCTGTGAATGTCCTTTCTGGTGAGATGAGTCTCTTGGAGACAGCATACTGTTGCATCATGATATTTTAACCAATTTGCCATTTTATGTCTTTTCAGTGGTACATTTAGTCCATTCACATTCAGGCTAATTATTGAAATGTGAAAGTTTATCCCTGTCGTAATGTTCTTATAGAGTTTGTTCTTGCTGCTGCTGTTTTTTTTCTATGTTTTTAATAGCTTGGGTTAGTTCCATATTTTGGTCCTCGGCTCTGAGATTCTTTCTTCTGCTTGGTTTATTCTGCTTTCCATTCTTGTCAGTTCATTATTTATTTCATTCACTGTATTCTTTATTGCTAATATCTCAGTTATCAACTCCATTCTTTCCTCTTGTCTCTCCTCATTTCTATTTATTCTCTCTATTAATATCCTGGGTTTGTGGTTTAAAACCAGTCATTCTGGGGACTCTTCATTGTTTGAGTTCTGAAGTCTATATTCTCAGTTGTTCTCCCAGGGGTCTGTATGAGACCCATATTCTTCCTTTGGTTTTTCTTCATTTGTGTAGGTTTTCCTAATTTTTTTTTAACCTCTTCTTTAATTCTATTGTTCAGTGATGGGGGAGAGATTTTACTTCCGTTTGCTCAATCTCCTATTCTTCCTTCTGTAGATCCTTTGGCTTTGTTCAATTTTGAAGCTGGACTGTGGGTGGAACGCTGTGCTTTTTGCAGTTTTGGGATTTAATTAAGGGGAGGGAGCTGTGATTCAGAAACTATCTGCAGATCCCAGTATCTTCTGACAGGTGTGTGAGCCCCTGGAACCCACTTCTCATCACCTTACAGTCTGTCCATGCAGTGGGGTTGTATGTTTACCCCTTAAAAGCAAAGTGAGATAAGAAAAAGGAAAAGAATGGGAAAATGAAGGAGGAAGACAAAAGGAAGGTGGAGAGAGAGAAGAAGAGGGAAAACAGGTGTACCAACTAACAAATAAACAGAGAAACAAAGATAGAAAAAACAAAAAAACAAAAAACATACAATCATACAAACAAACAAAAACCCCTGTTGATGTACTTGCCCTCAAAAATGCCCATACAGAAACAGAAAATCTAAAAAAAAAAAATTAACATAGCAGAAACAAAGCAAGTATGAAAATGTAAGTAAAAACAGAAAGAAAGAGAAAAGAAAAGAAGAGAAAACTAAAACAAAAAACAAACAAGAAGAAAAAAAAACTCACTACATGGCGATTTCTATAACTCCAGGTTCCTTTTGGCTGCCGCCTCCCCCTTAGGGAGCAGCTCTGGTGTCCAGTCTCCCTCCACCCCTTCACTCTCAGCACAGGCTTACAGGGTTGCTCTCAGCATGGGTCAGATGGCCTCATGGACTATTGTGGGAGGACAGATCAGATCTGGACTCACCCATCTCTTCTGCTGCTGGCACTGCTATCAAGTCTCCCACTCCCATCTGACGTGTCTGCCTGTTCCAGGGTGGAGGAGGGGAGTCTGTCTCACCTAGTTCCATGAGGGGATATCCTCTGTGTCCCAGGTTGGAGGCTAGACAGAGCAAGGTGGGGCAATGCAGGTCTCTGCCCGGTCCCAGGACAGAAAAGATGGTGCAGGTTCGCATCTCCTCACAGCAGCAGGGCTCTGTTTCAGATTTCCACACCCTGCCTTCTCCATGGTTCCTGGGGCTTGTGCTCAGTCTGCTGCAGGTGGTGGCATGGGCTAGGTGCCTGGTGGTAAGGAGCAACTGTTCTCTGCTGCTTCCTCTCAAGAGAGGAATGGCAGATGATCCTGCATGCCAGGGGCTCCAATCTCAGAGCATTCGTGGGTTGCAGTCACCTCCAGAGGAAAGCCCTGGATGCATGAACCCGAGTCTCCCCTCAGATGGATTTTTACTCACCCACCAGCACATACCCACTCAAGCAGAGTCTTTATGGACACGTGCTTTTTTGGAGACCTCACACTCTGACCTGTTCCGTCACCATCTTGCCTCTCCCTCCAATTACTTTTTCTATATCTTTTTTTTTTTTTTTTAAGTTCCCAAACATTCTTTAATGAAAAAGTTTTTGGCAAGGGAAGGCTGAGGGGAGGTAGCCTGAGGCCTGGTGGGGTCACCCCTGGACAGTATCAGACTCAGCATTGGCAGCTGTTGCCACTCACGTGGTAGTGATGGAGTAGGTCATCTCCATCCTCATCCTACTTTCTCTTTTTTTTTTGAGTTGGAGTCTCACTCTGTCGCCCAGACTGGAGTGCAGTGGCCACTCCCGGCCACTGCAGCCTTGACCTGCTGGGCTCCGGTGATCCTTCCACCTCAGCCTTCCGAGTAACCGGAATTACAGGCATGCGCTACCATGTCCAGCTGATTTTTGATTTCTTGTAGAGATGAGGTCTCGCCAAGGTGCCCAGGCGGGTCTCGAACCCACGGGCTCAGGCAATCCAGTCACCTCAGCCTCCCAAAGGCGTGGGATTACAGGCTGAGCCACTGAGCCCGGCTTCATCCTACTTTTTCTATATCATTCTTGTACCCTGCCATCTTGCCAAACTTGTTCATTAGTTTTCATCATTTTTTGGTGGATTCCTTAAAATTTTCTTTATACAAAATCTCGTCATTTGTGAATAAAGATAGTTTTACTTTTTCCTTTTTAATCTGGAAGCCATTATTTTTTTTGTATTCCCTAATTGACCTGAATTGAACCTCTAGTACAAATATTAAATAGAAACAGTGAAAGCAGATATTCTTGTCTTGTTCCTAATGTTAGCGAGAAAGCATTTCATCTTGCACCATTAAGTATGGTGTTAGTTGTGTGTTTTTCCCACCTTCAAGTTTTAGCTTTTTGAGTGTTTTTAATCATGAAGGGATATTGGTTTTTCAAATGCTTTCTCTGAATCCATTTAGATAGATTCCACTTAAATCTATTTAAATTCCATTACAAAATCCATTTGCCCTTACATTAATTGATCTTGGATGTTAAATCATTGTTGTATACCTGGGATAGATTTCCCTTGCTCATGGTATACAATCCTACTTATATGTTTTTTTTTGTTTTTTTGTTTTTGTTTGTTTGTTTTTTTGAGTTGGAGTCTCACTCTATCGCCCAGACTGGAGTGCAGTGGCTGCTCCCAGCCACCACAGCCTCGACTTGCTGGGTTCCGGCGATCCTTCCGCCTCAGCCTTCCAAGTAGCTGGAACTACAGGTGTGCGCTACCACGCCCGGCTCATTTTTTTATTGTAGAGATGAGGTCTCACCAAGTTGCCTTGGCGGGTCTCGAACCCGCAGGCTCAGGCAATCCACTCACCTCAGCCTCCCAAAGGCGCGGGATTACAGGCTGAGCCACCGAGCCCGGCTTAATCCTACTTTTATGTTGCTGGATTTAATTTGCTTGTGTTTTATTGAGGAATTTTGCATCTATATTCATAAGCAATGTTTGTCTGTAGTTTTCATCTCTTGTGATTTATTGTCTGATTTTGGTAGTAGGGTAATTCTGACCTTATAGAATGAGTTGGACACATTTCCTTCTGCTCTATTTTTTGGGAGAATTTGTGAAGGATTGGTATTAATTCTTTAAATGTCTGTTAGAATTTGCCCATAAAACCATCTGGGCCTAGGCTTCCTTTGTGAGTTTTTAAAAGTATATTATAAATTAGATTATTTTTTGACTTGTTAGAGATCTATTCAGATTATCTAGCTCTTCTGGAGTCAGTTTCAATACTTTGTATCTTTCTAGGAATTTGTTAATTCCATTTATGTTATCTAATTGTTTAACATACAGTTGTTCACAGTGTACTCTTACTATGAATAACAATCTTTATCATTCTTTTTATTTCTGTAATGTTGGTAGTAATGTCCCCTCTTTCATTCCTGATTTGAGTAATTTGAATCTTCTCTCTTTTTAAATTTTTCAGTCAAACAGCTTATCAATTTTGCTGATCTTTTAAAAAAAAAAATCAGCTATGTTTATTGATTTTTACCATTTTTATTCTCTATTTTCTCAATTTCTGCTCTAATTCTCATTATTTCTTTTCTTCTGTTTGCTATAGGTTTAATTTGTCCTTATTTTTCAATGAAATAAGGTGGAAGTTTAGATTATCAATTTGGTATCTTTCCCTTTTTAAAAAATATAGGTATTTACAACTATACATTTTCCTCTATGTACTGCTTTAGATGCATTCATAGGTTTTGATATGTTATGTCATCATTTTCATTAATCTCAAAGTATTTTCTGCTTTCCCTTGTGAGTTCTTCTTTGACCCATTGGTTATTTAAAAGTTTGTTTAATTTTTACATATCCGTGTATTTTGCAAACTTATTTCCTTTATTGATTTCTAATTTCATTTCTTTGCAGTCAGATAAAATATTTTGTAGAATTTCAATTCTTTTTAACTTTATTGAGATTTGCCTTATGGTCTTTCCTGGAGAATGTGTCATATACACTTGCAAAAAAAAAAGTTTATTCTGTTGTTGCTATGTAGAGTGTTCCATAGATGTAAGTTAGTTCTAGTTGGTTTATAGTGTTGTCCAAGTCTTCTATTTCCTTGTTGACCTTCTGTTCTATCCATTATTGACAGTAGGATATTGAAATCTTGAACTATTATTGTTGAATCATCTATTTCTCCCTTTATTCTGTCATTTTTGCTTCATATATTTTGGGTCTCTGTTGTTAAATGAATATATGTTTATAATTGTTATACTACCTTGATGAATAGGTCATTTTATAATTATAAAATGCCCCTCTTTATTTTTGTAACTTAAAAAAATTTGTCTCATGTTACTATAGCTACTCCGCTTTCTTATGGTTGCCTTTGCATGATTTATCTTTTTCCATTCTTGCTTTTACTTTCAACTTATTTGTATTTTTTAATTTAAAATGTATCTCCTACAGATAGCACATACTTGGATTTTCTTTTGTTATAAAGTCTGATGATCTCTGTCATTTAATTGAACTGTTTAATTCACAATTAATCACATTAACATAAATCACATTAATGTTAATCACATTTAATGTTATTACTGATATAGTTGGGTTTATGTCTGCCACTTTACTTTTTATTTCACTTTTAATGTTTCTTTAGAGATGGGGTCTTACTATGTTGCCCAGGCTGGCCTTGAACTCTTGGGCTCAACTGATCCTCCCTCCTTAGCCTCCTGATAAACTGGAACTATAGGCATGAGCCATCATGCCTGGCCATTACTTTTTTGTTTTTGTTTTTGTTTTTTGAGTTGGAGTCTCACTCTGTCACCCAGACTGTAGTGCAGTGGCTGCTCCCGGCCACCACAGCCTCGACCTGCTGGGCTCTGGAGATCCTTTTGCCTCAGCCTTCTGAGTAGCTGGAACTACAGTCGCGTGCTTCCACACCCAGCTAAGTTTTCGATTTATTGTAGAGATGAGGTCTCACCAAGTTGCCCAGGTAGGTCTCGAACCCGCGGGCTCAGGCAATTCACTCACCTCAGCCTCCCAAGGCGTGGGATTACAGGCTGAGCCACCGAGCCTGGCTGGCCATTACTTTTTGTTTTCTGTTTTTAACTTCTTTTTTGTTCTTCTATTCCTTCTTTGCTGCTTTCTTTTGCATTAAGTGAATATTTTCTGACATAATATTTAAATTCCATTGGCAATATTTTATTATATTTTTTGAGATATTTTCTTAGTTGTTCTTTGGGGTTTATCATTCTACACATGATCAGAATCTACCTCAGATTTGTACTAACTTAATTCCAGTGAGACATAGGAATGTTATTCTTATATAATTCTATTTCCTCCCTCCCTGTTTTACTATTATTGCTATGTATATTACATCTATGTATACTATAAAAACAACAAAACACTGTTATAATTATTACTTCAAATAATGTTATATAGTATAGTATCTGTATATCAGCCTTTTTAAATTTACCATTTCTGGATTTCTTCATTTGTTCCTGTAGGTTTGAGTCACCATCTGGTGTCATTGTCATTTTTTTTCTACAATATAGCTCTGCTCCTAACCCTATCATTGTACTGTTACTAGCAAATATATTTCTATATGTTATAGGCCCATCAGTAGTATTACATATGTATTGTTTTATTAAATTGATTTCTACATCAGTTAAGAGGAAAGAGCATGCATTTATACTATCTTTTAAAATTATACAATTATTTTGTATCAATGCTTTTTGTTTTCCTTATGTGAATCTGAATTACTGTCTGCTGTCACTTATTTTCAACCTGAAGAACTTTCTTTAGTATTTCTTAATCATAGGGCCAGTCTGCTAGTGACAAATTCTCTCTTCTTTGTATATCTGGGGATGTCTTACTTTCTACTTCATTTTTGAAAAATAGTTTTGATGGATATTGAATTTTTTGTGGTTGCCATTTATTTTTCTTTCCACACTTTAAATATGTCATCTAACTGCCTTCTGGTCTCCGTGATTTCTGATGAGAAGGCAGTTGTTAATCTTACTGAAAAGGGGGTGATCCTTTGTTATGTTTCATTTTTCTCTTGTTGCTTTCAAGATTTTCTTTTTCTTTGACTTCCAGTTTTTCACTATGATATGTCTGTGTATAGATATCTTCGTGTTTATTCTTCTTGGAGTTAATTGACCTTCTTGGATGAATAGACTGATATTTTCCAACAAATTAGGGAAATTTTCTGCTATTATTTCTTCAAATATTCTTTCTCCTTTTTTTCCTCTCCTTTCCTTCTGACACTATAATTACACATATGCTAAGTCAATTAATAATGTCTTACATTTCTCTGGTGTTGTATATATTTTAGTTTATTCTTTTTCTCCCTTTTCTTTGAATTGAATAATCCCTATCATCCTACAAGTTTCCTAGTTCTTTCTTCTGTCAGTTCAAATGTCTCTAGTGAATTTTTTATTTTAGTTATTATACTTTTAACTTGAGAATTTGTAAGTTTTTAAAGTTTCCATCTCTTTATTGATATGGTTTATTTGATAAGACACTATCATGTACCTTCTTTTTCTTCTTTTACTTCTTCAAGCATGTTTTCCTTCAGTTCTTTGAACATATTTATAATGGCTTCTTTGAGATCTTTGTTATACATCTGGTCCTTCTTACAGGCAGTTTCTATAACCTACTTTTTTCCTTTGTATAAGTTACACTTTCTCTTTTGCAGGGGATAAAAAGTAAAATATTTTCCCTACTCATTGCAAGGTTTATGGCTGAGACTGCCATAACAAAAGATAAACTAACAAGAGAAAAGCATAAAAATTTATGAGAGTCTTCAGAGATGAAGACCCTAAAGAAAACAGGAAATCTCTATTTTTATGGACAGTCATGAAAAAGTGTGATTGGAGGACAAAACTATGTTTTAATGGTAATGAGCTGGGGAGAACTTAGCAAGACTTGTTTGTTCAGATTCTTCTTGGTGTCTCTGTGACATTTCTTCCCTTTGGATATATTGGGGGGTTTCATGAGAGATGGGAAGAAGGCCAGAGAGCATGCTTCCTGGGTTTTAATGGTCTGCTTTAAGGGAGAACAGCAGAAGAAGGTTAGGGAAATTTTCTTGCTTCTGGTGTCTTCTCAAATGTCAAGGTACCATATTCTGGGGTAGCATTCCTGAACCCTGTCACTTTGTCTCTTTTTTTGTTGAAAATTGGACACTTAGACAATATATTCTAGCAATGTAAGAGGGACTGTTCGTCTTCTCAGGCTTGTTATTATTGCTTGCTTATTTATTTGTTCAGTGATTTGCTGGAACTACTTTAGTGAAGTTTATTTCCATCACCATGTGAAGCCTCTGACGTTCCTCAGAGGACACAACCTTGGACATGCACGCGATCACTCCAGTATGGCAGCATTCCAGAGAAGGGGAAAGGGAAAGTAACATTGTTTAATACTCCAGAACATTACCACAGTAACCTCATTCCTTCTTAAAAAAAACAGTTATAGGGCAAATATACAAGAGAAGGTGAAATAACTTATCAATTAAAATATATTTAACTTAAATGCTCTCTGGGTATTTTAAATTACTGTAAATATGTTTACATGATGATAGTAATGTTATTTGTTTTTTAAGGAAATTTTATCTTTTAAAGATATATAAAATTGAAAAGATACTAAAATTAATCTTCTTCTCTAAGGAACCAAGTCCAGATGGTTTTCTGAAAAAATTCTCCTAATCTGATAGGCATAAAGTAATATCTATACTATTTAAACCATTTCATAGATTTAACAATATGGAAATATTTTCAGTTTGCTACATAATACATAACCCAAATATCAAAAATTAGAGTATAAAAATAGATCATTTTCTCTCTTAATAAGGATGCAGTATTACTATATTAAAATAAACACTATTTTAAAGAAACTGTAGAACTTGATCATATATGTAAAGAGGTTTCAACATTAGGAAATTAATTTAATTTGCCATAGTAGTCCATAAAAGCAGAAAAATTGCACAATTGTTCTAATCAATTTGAACAAGTTTTTCAAACCATTCTTTATTTCCCAAACTGCTCTTGTCTTCCAAAGAGTCAATAAATTGGGATTCGGAGAAAACTTTTCAAATTTATATATATACATAATATATCAGTCAGTAAACAGTAGAAAACAAATTGCGACAATATTTGAATCATTTTAACTTATGTAATGAACAAGAGAAGCATACCCATTTTTTGCTTCTGTTTTTAAATACTGTACTTATCATCTTAGCCAATGTGAAATGATAAAGGAAGGAAAAGCAATAAGAAATAAAAAGATTGAGCCGGGCTCGGTGGCTCAGCCTGTCATCCCGCGCCTTTGGGAGGCTGAGGTGAGTGGATGGCCTGAGCCCCTGAGTTCGAGACCTCCTCACTACAATAAATCAAAAATCAGCCGGGCGTGGTAGCGCGCGCCTGCGCCTGGAGTTCCAGCTACTCGGAAGGCGGAGGCGGAAGGATCGCCGGAGCCCAGCAGGTCGAGGCGGCGGGGGCCAGTCCGGGCGACAGAGTGAGACTCCCACTCAAAAATAAATAAACAAACAAATAAATAAAAAGATTGCACAAAAGAGGAGGAAAAATAGAGAGGGAAGATCTACGTTTGGTGAAGGCAAAGGGAAATATTAGAAGTGTAAATTGGTAAAACATAACTTAGAAATATAAGTTGGTTAAAAAATATATATATATATTTTGAGTTGGGGTCTCACTCTGTCGCCCAGACTGGAGTGCAGTGGC
>NW_007252350.1:181558-271161 GCF_000164805.1 Carlito syrichta | reverse complement strand
GCCTCGACCTGCTGGGCTCCGGCGATCCTTCCGCCTCGGCCTTCCCAGTAGCCGTAATTACAGGCATGAGCCACCACGCCCGGCTGATTTTTTGATTTTTTGATTTTTTGATTGCAGAGATGAGGTCTCGCCAAGGTGCCCAGGCGGGTCTCGAACCCGCGGGCTCAGGCAACCCACTCACCTCAGCCTCCCAAAGGCGCGGGATTACAGGCTGAGCCCCCGAGCCCGGCTTAAAAATATTTTGAAATGAGATTTCTATACCATGTATATTTTAAATATATTCAATCTCTGGCTAAATGTCCCCACTTCTAAGAATTCTTTTTATATAAATACCAGCATGCGTAGGCAAAGTATTTGTACATGAATGTTCATTTAAGAATAAGGTATAAGCCACCCCCTCGGGGCCCCTCCCACTGTGGGAGCTTTCCTGCCCTCCTAATAAATCCTGCCTTCTAAAAGCAAAAACAAAAAACGTGCCAACAAAAATATAGAAATAAGTTTAAAGCTTAAGGAGTGAGAACTCCATTCTGTTTAAACCAATTGAGATTTCGCATTGTTTTGCACTGTTATAAGTCATGTTATCTTGCTAATACACAGGGAGGACCCCCCAAAAAACCCAGAATTATCTTTCGGAAGGCGAGCCCCTTGCAGTGTAGTACAGGCTCCCCTTGCCAGGCAAGTGTTCTAGAAGCCTATTGGCATCGGTGTGCCAGTTTTGAGAAGGTTGTGTCGTGATTTGTGAAAGAAATGTCCCAAGATGTGGCAAACAGGTGACTGGTTCTTCCAACATGACAACGCACCTGCCCACACCACGCTGAAGTGCTCAGCAATTTTTGACCAAAAAAGCGGCATGACCCTCGCGCCCCACCCTCCCTATTTACCCGGTCTCACTCTGAGTGACATTTTTGTTTGTTTGTTTCCCTGGATGAAAAAAGTCCTCAGAGAAAAACGTTTTGCCAATGTGGGAGAGGTCAAACAAAAAACGACCAAAGCACTAAAAGGTATCAAAATGGATGAGCTCAAAAACTGCTTTTGAGCAATGGAAAAAGCACCCCTATAAAGTGTATTGTATCAAGCAAAGAGCACTTTGAAGGGGACTGAAGTTGAAACACATAAGAATAAATACACAATTTTTTAATAAATAAATTCTGGGTTTTTGTGGGTCCCCCTTATATATACACTATACAACAGTGAAAATAAACACAGCAACACTAACAGGGGTGAATCTCATAGACATAATATTGAGTGATAAAAAGCAAGTCATGAAGGAATGATACAATGTGCTTTCATCTCTACAAAGTGCAACAACTAGAAAAATTAAATAACACATTGTTTAATACATATATGTGGTCAACTAATTTTTAAAAGCATGGGAATTGACTTCTTATTAGCCTTGTATCCTGCACCTATAATTTCTTATTTGTTCTAGGAATGATTTTTTTTCTGTTCTCTAGGATTTCCTACATATCATTTATGTTACTTGCAATCAAAAACTGTTTTTTTTCATCCATCCTACGTGTACACCTTTTATTTCACTTTCTTGTTTTGAGTAAGCTAGCATTTCCAGTGCTCTGTGGAACAGAATGATAAACAGACACATTCTTCTTTGCCTTGTTCCCAACCTTAGGAGGAAAGTATTTAGTTTCTCGCCACTAAGTTTTTGAATTTTTTTTTTAATGCATTCTCTTTATCAAGTTGAAGAAGTTCCCCCTCTGTTGCTAGTTTGCTGAGGGTTTTTAAGCATGAATGCATGCTTGACCTTGTCAAATGCTTTTCCTGCATCTACTATGACATGATTTTTCTTTTTCAGTCTGTTAATCTGATGGATTACATGACTTGATTTTTGAATGTTAGGCCAGACTTGCATACCTGGAATCAATCCCATTTGGTCATTGTATATAATTCTTGTTATACTTCGTTGGATTCAAAAAGTTTGTAGCTTTCCATTCTTGTGATGTCTTTGTCTGGTTTGGGTATTAGAGTAATGCTGGCTGGCCTCATAGAATGAATTGGGAAGTATTTCCTCTATGTTTTTCTGGAAACAGTTAGAGAGAATTGGCATTATTTGTTCCTTAAATGTTAGAATTCTCCAGCAAAACTATTTGGCGTAGTGGCTTTCTGTTTTGGAAGATTATGAATTGTTTATTCAATTTATTTAATGATAAAGCTCTATTCACATTATCTAGTTTTCCTTGTATGAGTTTTGGTAGATTGTGTCTCTCCTGGATTTAAAAAAAAAATGGTACATATACAGTGGAATATTATGCAGCCATAAAGAAGGACAAAATCATGAACTTTCACAGCAACTTGGATGGACTTAGAGTCTAGAATACTGAGTGATGTATCACAGAAACAAAGAACTGAGTATCACATGTTCTCACTCATAAGCGGACCTTGAACAATTATCATAATACTATAGGAAAAGGATTAGTAGTGATGAGAAACTGCCGGGGAGGGGGGTGGGATTGGCAGTAGTGAGAATCTGCCAGGGGAGAGGGGGCACTCTTCATCAACAAGGTTACCTGCATAATGAGCATTTGTATACCCAACCCTGAGTTGTACGCCACATATTTAAAATGAAAAAATTATATATTAAAAAAAAGATGTGTCTTTCAAGGATTTGCTCTATTTCATTTATCAAATTTGTGACATAAAATTGTTCACAGTATTCCTTTATTTTAATGTCCAGAGGATCAGTATTTATGGCCCTCTTTTGTTTCTGCTACGTAAAATGTCCTTTTTAAAATTGTATTTTAGATATGTGGAGTACAGTTCAGAGTTAGGTATACATATATTCGTCATGCAGGTTCCTTTGTTGGTGAGGTGTGCCCCCACTCCCCTGGCAATTTCTCACTACTGCTAATCCCGCCCCCACCCTCCCCTGGCAGTTTCCCACTACTGCCAATCCCTTTCTTATAGAATTATGATAGTTGTTCAAGGTCTGCTTATGAGTAAGAACATGTGATACTTGGTTCTTTGTTTCAGTGACAGATCACTCAGTGTTATAGCCTCTAAGTTCATCCAAGTTGCTGCGAAGTTCATTATTTTATCCTTCTTTATGGCTGCATAATATTCCATTGAGTATATGTACCACTTTTGAAAATTCAGTTCTCTTTTGATGGGCAGCACAGTTGGTTCCATGTTTTTGCTATTGTAAATAATGCTGCAATAAACATGCATGTGAAGATATCTTTTTCATAGAGTGATTTGAGTTCCTCTGGGTATATTCCCAGTAGGGGGACTGCAGGGTCATATGGAAGGTTGATTTTATATCTTTTAGGAATCACCACACTGTTTTCCACAGAAGTGGTATTAGTTTATACTCCCACCAACAGTGTAGAAGTGTTCCCTATTTGCTGCATCTGTTGTTTTTTGAGTTATTGATGATGGCCATCCTAAATGGAGTTAGGTGGCATCTCAGTGTGGATTTAATTCGCATTTTTTCATGACTAGTGAAGCTGAACATTTTTTCATGTATCTGTTGGCTGCGTGTATGTCTTCTTTTGAGAAGTGTCTATTCATATATTTTGCCCACTTTGTAATGGGGCTGTTTGTTCTTTTCTTTTTGGCATGTTTGAGTTCCTTGTAGACCCTAGATGGTAGGCCTTTGTCAGATATACAGTTGACAAATATTTTTTCCCAGTCTGTGAGTTGTCTCCTTGCTCTTTCAATGGTTTCTTTGGCTTTGCAGAAGCTTGTCAGTTTGATGAAGTCCCACCTGTCTATCTTACCTCTGATGGCATGGGCGCTTGGCGTTTTGATAGGAATTGACTGACAATTCCAATTTCCATAAGGGTGTCTCCTGCATTCTCTAAGGTACTTATAGTTTGAGGTTTTATATTTAGGTCTTTGATCCATTTAGAGTTGATTTTTGTGTATGGGGATAAACAGGGTTCTTGTTTTAATCTTCTGCGTGTGGTCAGCCAGTTTTCCCAGCACCATTTACTGAATAGTTCTCCTCTCCCTGGTGGTTGATGGTGGAGGCTTTGTCAAAGATGAGTCGGTTGAGATTGAAATTTTGCTTCTGGAAACTCTGGAACTTGTTCCACTGGTCTATATGCTTGTTCTTGTGCCAATACCATGCTGTTTTGATTATTGTAGCCTTATATATAATAAAGCTTAAAGTCTGGGAATGTGATGCCTCCCACTTTGTTTTTTGTTTTGTTTTTCACTGAAGAATTGTTTTGGCTATTTGTGGTAATTTATGTTTCCATATGAACTCCTGTGTGTTGTTTCCATGTCTGAGAAGAATGCTGCTGGTAATTTAATGGGTATTGCATTAAATCTGTATATTGCCTTAGGTAGGATGGACATCTTAACAACGTTGATTCTTCCAATCCATGAGCATGGAATATTTTTCCATTTATTGGTATCATCTTTGATTTCTTTGAGCAGTGTTTTATAGTTTTCATTGTAAAGTTCTTTAACTTCTCCAACAAAGCTCCCCCAAAACCCACAAAGACATGGATACAAGACAGTATTATGCTAAACAACTCCTGGGTCAACATGGAAATCAAAATAGAGATTAAAATATACCTAGAAACAAAATTAAAAGATACCTAGAAAATGAAGGAATGTCTTACCAAAATCTCTGGGATGCCATGAAAACAGTCCTAAGAGGGGAATTCATATCTCTACGAACACACATGAAGAAAATGGAAAGATCACAAGTTAGCAGCCTAACAAATCACCTAAGGAAGCTGGAAAAGCAAGACCACCAACACCCTAACTTCAGCTGAAGAATCCAGATCACTAAAATAAAAGCCCAAATTCGGGACATAGAAGACAAAAATATAATACAAAAAATCAATGAAACAAAAAGTTGGTCCTTTGAAAGGATAAACAAGCTCAGTAGACCCCTAGCTAGACTGACCAAGAAAAAGAGACAAAAAGCCCAAATAAACACAATCAGAAATGCAAAAGATCAAGTCACAGCTGACCCCAAAGAAATAAAAAAAATTATAAGAGATTACTATGAACACCTGTATGGAAACAAACTCGAAAACCTAAATGAAATGGAGGACTTTCTTAAATCACACAACCTCCCCGGTTGAAACAAGAAGAAATTGAGACTCTAAATAGACCAATAACAATCCAAGAAATTGACTATGTCATAAGAAAACTATCTACAAAAAAAAACAAAAAACAAAAAAACGCCCTGGACCAGATGGCTTTCCAGCAGAATTCTACAAAACATACAAGGAGTAGCTGATACCAATCCTATTGAAAGTATTCCAGGCAATCGAGAAAGATGGAACTCTCCCCAGATCATTTTATGAAGTTAAGCTAACATCACATTGATACTCAAACTGGGTAAAGATCCAACAAAGAAAGAGAACTACAGGCCAATATTCTTGATGAACATAGATGCTAAAATTCTCAACAAGATTCTAGCAAGCTGGATCCAACAACACCTCTCAAATATCATCCACTATGACCAAGTCGGCTTCATCCCCAGGATGCAGGGCTGGTTCAACATCTGCAAGACCATACACATAATTAAATACATCAACAGATGTAAAAACCAAAACAACATGATTATAGCATTAGATGTGGAAAAAACTTTTGATAAAATCCAGCACCCCTTCTTGGCAAAAACCCTCGAACATCTAGGCATAGAGGGAGCACACCTCAAAATAGTAAGAGCCATCTACGAGAAACCCATAGCTAAACAGACAGAAATTGGAACCATTTCCCCTGAAAACCAGAACAAGACAAGGATGCTCACTCTCACCCCTCCTGATTAGCATAGTATTGGAAGTCCTATCTAGAGCAATCAGGGAAGAAAAGGAAATCAGGGGTATCCAAATAGGAAAAGAGAAGTCAAGTTATCCCTCTTTGCAGGTGACATGATTCTATACCTTGAAAACCCAAGAGAATCTGTCAAAAACCTCCTTGCACTGATAAAGGACTTTGACAAAATCTCAGGGTATAAAATAAATGTGCAAAAGTAAGTCGCATTCCTATACACCAACAAACAAACAGAAGCCCAGATGAAAAATCACAATCCCATTCACAATAGCTACAAAAAAAAAAGAAATATATTTTTTCTTTCCTTTTTTTTTTTTTTTTTTGCTGGTCTTACTCCCAGGCTAGAGTGGATTGGCACAACCGTGACTTACCGCAACCTCAACCTCCTGGGGTGAAGACACTCACCCTCCTCAGCCTCCACAGTATCTGGGACTACAGGCATGTGCCACCAGGCCTGGCTAATTATTTTATTTTTCTAGAGACAATGTCTCACTATGTTACCCAGGCTGTTCTCCTGGACTCAAGCAATCCTCCTGCCTCAGCCTCCCATAATTCTGAGATTACAAGCATGAGCCACCACATGTAGCTCATTTCTGCTACATGAATTGTAACCTTTCTCTTTTTCCATGTTAGCCCACCCAGTTTATCAACTATATTGATCTTTTCCAAAGAACCAGCTTTTGATTTCATCGATTTTTTTCTATTTTTTCCTGTTTTCAATTTCATTGATTTCTGCTCCAACTTCTATAGTTTTTTATAATTATAAAAATAGAATATTATTCTTTTTAGGTTTATCTTGCTCTTTATTCTCTAATTTCCTGAGATAGATGCCTACATTATTGATTGTAGATCTTTCTTCCTTTCTAATATATGCATTAAATGCTATACATTTTCCTCTAAGCACACTTTCACTGCATCTCACAAATCTTGATAAAATGTCTATTTATTTTCGTTTAGTTCAAAAAAATTTTTATATCATTTCAGATTTCTTCATTGACCAGTATGTTATTTAGAACTGTTTTGTTTAATCTCCAAATACTTGGGGATTTTTCCAGTTGTTTTCTGTCATTGATGTCTAATTTAATTACATTGAGATTTGTGAGCTTACTTGGTATGTCCTCTATTCTTTCAAATTTGTTAAGGTGTATTTTATGGTCCAGGATATGGTGTGTGGTGGTGAATGCTCATGTGAGATTAAAAAGAATGTGTGTTCTGCTATTGTTGGTTAAAGTAGTCTATAAACATTAATTAAATCCAGTTGATTAGTTCATCTATGTCCTTACTGGTTATCTCCCTGCTGAACCTGTCAATTACTGACAGAGGGTGGTGGAGTTGCCAACAATAATAGTGTATTTTTCTATTTCTCTTTGTACTTCCAGGTTGTTGAGTAAGACATATATGTGATAAAACTAGTTTTTTTAAAGTATGAAAATGTAAACACAAATGCAACCACAAAATCAGGCCAGTGATTACCTGTGAGCAGGTAGAAAGATAGGGAAGGAGAAGCATGCAGGAAATTTCTAAGGTATTGGTAATGTTCTGATTCTTGATCTGGGTGATTAGTATACAGATGTTCATCTTGGTATTATTCTTTAAATTATGTGTGCATATCATACTCTTATAGACATAATACAATTATTAAATAAATTTTATTTTTACAAAAATATAAAGAAAATATGTACAGAATGTCAGAGGGCCATTTAAAATATGTTGCCTTGGTTGTCACAAAATTCCATCCACAAAACTGACTAACATAAGCTTAGAAAAGGTTATTCTGGCCAGGCACAGTGGTTCATGCCTATAATTCCAGCACTTTGGGAAGATGAGGCAGGAGGACTGCTTGAGTTCAGGAGTTCAAGACCACTTTTACAACATAGCAAGACTCCATCACTTCAAAATATATATTTTTTTAAATAGCCAGATGTGGTGGTGTGCACCTGTAGACCCAGATACTTGGGAGACTGAGGTGGAAGGATCACCTGAGCCCAGGATATTGAGGTTGTGGTGAGCGTGACACTGCAGATCATGCCACTGCACTCCAGCCTGTGTGACAGAATGAGACCCCAACTCAAAAAAAATTCTTATAAACGATATATTTTGTAGTAAAACAAGAAAGCAAAATAGAAGAGGTAGTATTGAGCAAGACCTTGAAGAACAGGCATAATGTCGGAAAGGAAAAGAGGGAAGTGGGTACTCCAAGAGAGGGGAAAATTATAAACGGTTTTGGAAAGATGGATGAACACACCTGAATTGTAATACGGCAAATGAAATGGTACAGCAAAGAATTGGAAAAAATATGGAGCTTCTCTGAGAATCATTTGAATTTTTTCATGGATATATTTAAGGGGCCACTGAAGTTCCCAAGCAAAACATGACTGACTGGGTCCAGCGTTGCATGCCTGTAGTCCCAGCTAATACAGGAGCTGGGGCAGGAGGATCTCTTGAGCCCAAGGGTTTGAGACCAGCCTGGGCAACATAGTAAGACCTCGTCTCTTATTTTTAAACTTTTTGAAAAGAATAAAAGGAACATTAATTAAAACATGGCAGACAGGAGGAATAAGTGCTGAGATCTATTGCACATCAGAGTTATTGTAATGCTGTATACATAAAAAAATAATAATATGGTGTGAATACCCCAGTGTGCATTCAGCCCTTTTATTTAGCCCTGCTCCCTAAATATAGAAACCTAACATATTTCCTCTTGGCAAGAGGGGAGGGCTTGTCTCTCGATTAACTGATCACTTTTTACTGATTGATTGATTGAGTCAGAGTCTCATTCTATCGCCCGGGCTGGAGTGCAGCAGTACACACACAGCCACCGCAGTCTCGACCTGCTGGGCTCAGGTGATCCTTCTGCCTCAGCCTTCCAAGAAGCTGGAACCACAGGTATGCGCCACCATGCCTGGCTAATTTTTGATTTATTGTAGAGACAAGGCCTTGTCAAGTTGCCCAGGCTGGTCTCAAACTCCTGAACTCAGGCAATCCTCTCGCCCCCGCTTCCCAAAGTGCTGGGATTACATACGTGAACCACCGTACCCGGCTCGATCAGACTTATTTAAAAGAGCTTATATTGGGAAGGGTAGGAGAAGACACAATGAGGTGCAACAGAAGCAAAAGGAATCACCCAGTGATAAAGCTGACTGATAGCTCACTATTGTTTTTTCTCTTAAAAAAAAAAAACTATGAACAAATTCCTTTTTTTTTTTAAAACTATAGTCCACCCCTCCAACGGTCTGAGGGACAGTGAACTGGCCCCTGTTTTAAAAGTTTGAGGACCTCTGCTATTAATGGACAGCCAAGGACCACCAAAAAATTACAGAAAGCTTCCATCACGAAAGTCAGAGATTTAAATCAATAATCAGAAAAAGGAACTCAAAGGAAACAGCACAAAGCAGGGAGCTAAAGCAAACACATACACAGAAGTTGGAAGCATTTTCCCTGAAAACCAAAACAAGGCTGCCCACTCTCACTCCTCCTGTTCAACATAGTATTGGAAGTCCTAGCTCGAGCAATCAGGCAAGAGAAGGAAATCAGGGGTGTCCAAATAGGAAAAAAGGAAGTTAAGCTATCCATCTTTGTGGACGATATGATCCTATGCCTGGAAAACCCAAGGGATTCTCTCAAAACCTTCCTTGCACTGATAAATAACTTTGGCAAAACCTCAGGGTACAAATTCAACATGCAAATGACAGTTGCGTCTTTATACACCAACAACAAACAGGCAGACAGCCAAATAAAAAAGACAATCCCATTCACAATAGCCACGCACAAAAAATGAAGTACTGGCATATTCCTAACCAGAGATATGAAAGACCTTTCCAATGAAAACTACAAAACACTGCTCAAAGGAATCAAAGAAGACACAAACAAATGGAAAAATATTCCATGCTCATGGTTTGGAAGAGTCAATATTGTTAAGATGTTCATCTACTCAAGGCAATCTACAGGTGCAACACAATACCCATCAAATTACCAACATCATTCTTCTCAGACCTGGAAATGATAACAGAAATTCAAAGGGAAACAAAAAAGACCACGAATAGCCAAAACAATCCTCAGCAAAAGAAACAAGGCAGGATGTATCACTCTTCCATACTTTCAACTTTATTAGAAGGCTACAATAATCAAAACAGCCTAGTATTGGCATACAAACAGGCATATAGACCAACGGAACAGGATAGAGATTCTGGAAGCAAAACCTCAATTTCTCAACTAACTTACCTTCAACAAAGCCACCACCAACAACAACTGGGGAGAGGAGACCCTATTCAGTAAATGATGCTGGGAAAATTGGCTGACTGTATGCAGAGGAATGAACAAGACCCCTACCTATCATCATACGCAAAAATCAACTATAAATGGATCAGGGACCTACTCATAAATCTTCAAACTATAAGAATCTAAGGAAATGCAGGAGACAACCTTATACACATTGGAATAGGCAACCAATTCTTGATCATTACCCCAAAAGTATATGCCATAAGAGATAAGATAGACGAGTGAGACCTCATCTTCACTTTAGCTGTGAAAAGTTTTTGTACAGCTAAAGAAACCATCGAGAGAGCAGGAGACAACCCAGAGCATGGGGGAAAAAATTTGCTAACTATATATCTGAGAAAGGCCTAATCTCCAGGTTCTATAAGGAATTTAAATTAAATGAACCAAAAAGAAAAAAAAAAACAGCCCTATTAAAAAGTAGGCAAAAGACATGAATTGACACTAATAAATCAAAAGCAACAGATGCTGACAAGGATGCAGAGAAAAACGAACGATTCTACACTGGTGTTGGCTGTTAATGTAGCCTCTATGGAAAACAGTGTGGCGATTTCTAGAAATTGACCTTCTGTATGACCCAGCAGTCCCCCTTCTGTGAATATACCTGGAGGTACGCAAATCATTCTACAAAAAAGGTACCCGCGCATGCATGTTTATTACAGCACTATTCACAATAGCAAAAACATGGAACCAACCATGCAGCCCACTGAAAGTGGACTGGATAAAGAAAATGTGGAGCATATACATGATGGAATATTACACAGCTATAAAAAAAGACAAAATTATGAACTTTACAGCAACTTGGATGGATTTAGAGTCTATCATACTCAGTGATCTATCATAGAAACAAAGGACTGAATACCACATGTTCTCACTCATAAGTTGGTCCTCAAAATTAATCACACTGCTACAAGAGATGGATTGGCAGTAGTGGGACACTGCCAGGGGAGGGGGTGCACATAACATCACTAAGGGTACCTGATCCTAAACCAGGGGAAGTAAAGACCAGTGGGAGGCCCAAACTTCTATACCTAATCCTGACCTGGGCCCACATCTTTAAAATAAAGAGAGAGGAAAAAAAGAAAAGACAAAAAATTTGGTAACCAGAGGACAAGGAGAGAAAGCCAAGAAGAATCCCCAAATAGAGGTGAAGGACATTCCCAGGACAAAAGCTGTGCCGTGGATCTAGTATACCAGTACAACAGTTTATTGCAGAAAGATGGAGGTACTCTCTGCCACAGGGCCATATGATTCGGCAGATCTATCAGTGGCAGATGGACACTGTTTAGAGCCTTTGGCAGGCCCTTATAGGTGAATTGAACCACAAACATTTAGAATCTTGGAGCAAGGCCCTGCATCGTCCTTGAAGGATGATTCTCCCCTTGGTCTACTAGTGGGCTTTGGCAGAGACTGAATGCTTGACCACGGGCTGCCAAGCCACCATGCAACCCTAGCTGTTTATGATGAACTGGATGTTACCTGAACCATCAAGTTGGGCGTGCACATCAACACAACATTCCATTATCAAATGGAAGGGGTAGATACACGATCAGGCCCTAACAGGCCCTAAAGGCACAAGTAAGTTACATGAAGAAGTGGCCCAAATTCCCGTGGTCCCTGCTGCTGCCATACTGCCTTCTCCCAGTTTGCACCTATGGCCTCATGGGGAGTTCCCTACGATCAGTTGACACAGGAAAATATTTGGGCCCCGTTTACAGAGGGTTCAGCACCACTCAAGTTTACAGATACACAGCACCACTCAAAAGTGGACAGCTGTGGCACCACAGCCCCTCTCTGAGGCATCCCTGAAGGACAGTGGTCAGCAAAATGTACTCATTCTCTGGCCTGTATCACTGCCAACTGACTACTGGGTGTCAGGGAAATCTCAGCAGCAGGCAGGCCTAAGAGGCTGTGGGCATCAGATGTGCCCCAGCGCTGTGCCAGCTTCAGTAGCCAAGGGATTCCAGCTTGGCACTGAGCCAAACGCAGCAGTCCTGGGCTTAGAGTGTCCCCTTGTGTTGCAGTGGCTGCCACCGCTATAGGTTTAGGGACCATACCAGATGGCACATCAGAATCTCTGGACAGACTTACTGTTGAATTGCATTCCCAGACAGAGGTATACTGTGAAGACTGAAATAATAACTACTACTTCAATGTGAAGACATCAACACATGACCACAAAGACCAAGAACAATCAGGGAAACACTACATCAACAAATGGACAAAATAAAGTGTCAGGAACTGGTCCTAAAGAAATGGAGATGTACGTATAGAGAAACGTATGTATAAAGAGCTGTATGGACGTATAGAGATCATTCAAAATAACTGTTTTGAAGAAGCTCCATGCACTTCAAAAATAGAGAGAAACAATTCAATGAAATGAGAATACCAGTGATTGACCAGAATGAGAAATTTAACAGATTGGAATAAATTTTAAAATTCAAACAAAAATTCTGAGTTGAAAAATAAGTGAATAAAACTAAAAATGCAGTAGAGTTCATCAATAGCCAAACCGATTAAGGAGAAAGAATCTTTGAACTCAAAGACAGAAACTTGAAAAGGCAAAATCATTGTAAAAAAAAAAAAAGATGAAAGCTAGTAGAATTTTGGTACAGCATTAAAATAGCAAATGTTCAAGTCACTGGGGCTCAAGGGGGCATAGAGAAAGACAAAGGGGTAGAAAGCCTATTTAAAGAAATAGGAAACTTTCCAAACCTGGAGAAAAATATAAATAGCCAGGTATATGGAAGTTAAAGGTCATCAATCAGATTCCATCCAAATAAGATTACCCCAAGACATATTACAATAAAAGTGTCAAAGATCAAAGACAAAGAGAGCATCTTGAACTCAGCAAGAGAAAATATGCAAATAACATATAAGGAAGTTCTAATACACTTAGCAGCAGACTTCTCAGCAGAAGTCTCACAGGACAGAAAGTGGGATGATATATTCAAAGTACTAAACAAAAACTGGCAAGCAAGAATATTTTGCCCAGCAAGTTGTCCTTCAAAAGTAAAGGATAGATAAAGATTTTCACAAACAAAAGTTGAGGGAGTTCATCACCATCAGAGTTGTCTTACAAGTAATATTGAAAGAAAAGGATGCTAATAAGGAACACAAAATCATCTGAAAGTATAAAACTCACTGATAAAAGTAAGTGCACAATCAAATTTAGAATATGGAAGTACTATAATGGTGGTGTATAAATCATTTATATTTTAGAATAAAGGTTAAAAGATAAAACCATTTAAAATAAAAACTACAATAATTTGTTAAAGGACATGAAAATAAAAAGATGTAACTTATGGGGTGTGGAGTAAAATATTGGTTTTTTGCAATAAAAGTTGAGTTACTATTAACTTTAAATAACTATAAGATGATTTATGTAAGCTTTATGGTAACCACAAAGCAAAAAGCTATCATAGATACATAAAAAAATAAAATGGAAAAAATCAAAACATACTATTAAAGAAAATCACTTAGCCAAAATAAAGGCAGTAAAACAGGAAGAAAAGATTTACAAAACAAGTTAAAAAACAATTTAAAAATGGAAGTAGTAAGTCGTTACACATCAATAATTACCTTAAATGTAAATGGGTTAAATCCTCCAGTCAAAAGACATAGAGTCCTGGCATGGTGGCTCATGCTTGTAATCCCACCACTTTGGGAGTCTGAAATGAGAGGATTACTTGAGCCCAAGAGTTCAAGACCAGCCTGGGCAACATAGAAAGACTTCATCTCTACAAAAAATAAAAAAATAGGGTGTGGTGGTGTGCACCTATAGTCCCAGCTGCTCGGGAGGCTAAGGTTGGGGGATCTCTTAAGCCCAAGAGTTTGAGGTTGCAGTAAGCTGTGATTGTGCTACTATACTCCAACCTGGGTGACAGAGTGAGACCCTGACTCAAAAAAAAAAAAGACATAGAGTGGCTGACTTCATTAAAAAAAGAAGAGCCTCTGGGCTCGGTGGCTCAGCCTGTAATCCCGCACCCTTGGGAGGCTGAGGTGAGTGGATTGCCTGAGCCCGCGGGTCTGAGACCCGCCTGGGCAACTTGGCAAGACCTCATCTCTACAATAAATCAAAAAATTAACCGGGCGTGGTAGCGCGCGCCTGTAGTTCCAGCTACTTGGAAGGCTGAGGCGGAAGGATCTCCGGAGCCCAGCAGGTCGAGGCTGTGGTGACCAGGAGTGACCACTGCACTCCAGTCTGGGTGACAGAGTGAGACTCCAACTCAAAAAGAAAAAAAAAAGAGCCATCTATAAGCTGTCTACAGGAGACTCTCTTCACCTGTGAGGACACACATAGACTGAAAGTGAAAGGATGGAATAAGTAGCCAGACACGCTATTATATACTGATTTATGAGCTCCAGCCAATAGTTTGGCTGGATGGTCAGAGACTTCAAAGGAACATGATTGGAAAACTGGTGACAAAGAAATATGGGGAAAAGGTATATAGATAGACATCTCTGAATGGGCGAAAAATGTGAAGATATTCGTGTCTCATTTGAATGATCATCAAAGAGTGACCTCAGTAGAGGAGGATTTAACAATCAAACGCATAGGAAGATCCATCTGTGGATACCAGTTAACCTCTTTCCCCAACCACCACTGTCATCACCCAATGTGCTAATGAAAGAAAGGAGCCATGGTAGCAGAAATTTACGGACTCAGCAACATAGCCTTCTACTCACCCAGGTTGACTTGGCTATGTTCAACTCTTGAGTGCCAAATCTGCCAGGAACAGAAACCAGACGTGGACCCCCAATATGATACCTTTCCTTGAGGTAATTAGCCAGTTACTTGGTGGCAGGTTAACTACACTGGACGACTTCCATCGTGGAAGGGCAATGTTTTGCTTCTACTAGAATAGACACTTACTCTGGATATGGAATTGCCTTCCCTGAACACAATGCTTCTGAGATAATTATCATCGATAGACTTACAGAATGCCTTATCCATTCTATTGTAACTCACAAAGCTTTGCTTCTCACTTCAAAACAAAAGAAGGAAGCACTGGGTCCATGCTCCTGGAATTCGTTGGTTTTGCCATGTTCTCCACTATCCGGAAGTAGCTGGCATGATAGAATAGTAGAATTGCCTTTTGAAAACTCAGTTATAGGGACAGCAAGTGCCTATGTATTGAAAGACTGAGGAAGGTTCTCCAGAAAGCTGTATGTGCTCTGAATCAGTGCCCAATATATGGTGGTGTGTTCTGGTTGCCAGGAACCAAAGAGTGAAAATTGAAATGGCACTACTATTACCCCTAATGACCTATTAGCAAATTTTTACTTCCTGTTCCTAGGATATGCTTTGCTGGCCTTGAGATTTTAGTTCCAGAGAGAAGAATACTTTCATGGGGAGATCCAGCAATAATTTCATTGACTAGATAGTAAGACTGCCCCCTGGACCCTTTGAGCTCCTCATGCCTCTGAGTCAATGGGAAAGAAAAGGAGTTACTATATTGGCTAGAGTGATTTACCCAGACTACCACATGGAAATTGAACTACTTCACAATGGAGGTAAGGAAGAATGTGTCTGAAATACAGGCTCTCCCTCGTGCATCTCCTAGTATTACCATGCCCTGTTATTAAGGTCCATGGAAACCTCCGAAAACCCAATCCAGCCAGAACTGCAAATGGCCCAGACGTTTCAGGAATGAAGGTTTGAGTTATCCCACTGGGTAAAGAACCACGACCAGCTGAGATTCCTGCAGAAGGCAAAAGGAATACAGAATAGATGCAGAAGAAGTCAGTTATAAATACCTGCTTATAACCACATGGCCAGTTACAGAAATGAGTATTTTCTCCTTATTTTGTTATGAATATATTTGTGTGTATATATACATATGTTAATCAAATATATATATTTATTATGTAATATAAGGTTTTTGACCTTATATTACATAATAATATATGGTCTTATCCCTTTATTATGTAATATAAGGTTTTTGACTTTATATCTGTATTTAAGTATTGTCAACTTTACACCATAGTATTTAAGTTACAGGATATTAGCAGAAAGTGAACATCACTCAAGGACTTTACCTCCTCTTCTGAAGAAGGGAGTAGTGTATTTTTAGTTGTATGCAGGATAGTTGGTTCCTGTTAGGTGAAATTATGACCTTGTTATTGTCTTTATTTGGTGATTAAGTATGGCTTAAGGAAATGAATATGGATGCCAAATTGACAAGAAGTGGACTTGTGATGGCTAGTTTTGTGTGTCAACTTGACTGGGCTAGGGGATGCCCAGATAGCTGGTAAAACATTGTTTATTTTTAGGTGTGTCTATGATGTGTTTCTGGAAGAGATTAGCATTTAAATTGGTAAACTCAGTATAAAAGATCATCCTCACCAATGTGGTTGGACATCATGCAATTCATTGAGGGATTGGCTCGAACAAATGAGCAAAAGAAGAGTGAATTCAGTCTGTCTGCTTGAGCTGAGACATCCATCTTCTCCTGTGCCTGGACATTGGGTCCTGGTTCTCAAGCCTTCAGATCTGGAGTAGGGCTCACACTATGGTAACCCCAGTTTTAGGGTCTCAGGACTCAGATGGGCACTTACACTGTTGGCTCCCCTGGTTCTCAGGCCTTTGAACTTGAACTGGAACTATATCACTAGCTTTCTGTGGTCTCCAATCTTGCAGACAACATCTCAGGGAACTTCTTAGCTTCCATAATCATGTGAGAGCCAACCATTTATAATAAGCCTCTTTCTATAAATGTCTATATATTCTATTGGTTCTGTTTCTCTAGTGAGCTCTGACTAATGTGAACAGCATTTTCACAAAAATAATAGGGAAGATATATACCAGGATGCTAGAAAATAGAAAGCAAATTAAAAATTTGAACATATATAGTCACAATTTTAAAAATCAAAATTTGAAAGCAAAATAATAGATATGAAAAATTGAAAAAAGAGCAATATGTCCTGGCCAGCCTTTGGGTGCTGAATTCCATCTAGGCCTGTGGATAACCAGTTGTCCATTCAAACAAAATAGTCATAAATGCCTAGTTTTAGTGTGACTGCATATGTGAGATTATTATATAACCAGTGGACAATATAACAAAATGTTTACTGGTGACTTAAGAAGATGTCATTGAAACCAGTGTTAGAGCCAGGGAATGTAGCTTGCAAAAAGAAGAAATTGCACTGAGTTTCATGATGGCATGATTCAGGGCATAAGAGGTTTTATGGTAGTTCTACGACTGCCCAAACTTGGGGTTCCCTTGACTTAGCAGGATCTAGGTCCTGCTGAATGAGCAGAATGTCATTATCACCAACCCAAGTATACATTCATTAAGAAAATGGGTGACTTACAAAGTGTTTATTGAACGTCCTCAGCCTGATGTCTCCTGGGTTGCCCTGCTAAGGAACTCGCCTTAGAAATTTTCAGTACTTCTAAGATATGTCAGAGTGTTTGTTTTTATAGATCACTGTGTGTTCACTTGAAGAGAGAGATTCAGCTACCAAATTTTAAATTAACAAGAAAGATGGAGGATCATAAGAACTTACACAAAAACAACCCACTTAATAACAAAATATATCTGCCACCTGACTTTCTCAGTGATTCTGATTACCAAAGGACTGGCTCCTAACCCACTATCCATCGAGTATGGAAAATAAAGGTAGTTTCACATATTTAGAGTCTCAGCAATGTCTGTTCACACACCCTTTCACAGAAAGGCACTAAAGAGTGTGTTTTACAAGGAAGGGATGGCAGTTGCTGGGCACTGATAGGGCAGGGAGGAAGGGAAGAGGGTGAGGGATACATGCCTGCGCAGCTCCTCTGCAGTGGACCTCATGTGTGCCTCAACAGTGGCCCTGCCACTTGCCTCCGTGGTGGCAACACGGTATGCCTCTGCAATAAACCCAACACATGCCTCTGTGGCGGCCCCACCACGTGCCTCCATGATGGCCCAGCCAGGTGCCAGTGAACCAACCACACAGTGGACCCACCCACAGTGGACCCACCCTCCACGTGGTACCTAGTCCACTACCAGGAGGAGTGAGGGCCAATTAGAAGCCCAAACGTCACCTGCATGCACCCTACTTATGTAGTTAATTCTCACTTGTACTCCACATCTCTATCATAAAATAAAATTTTTAAATTAAATACAAAACTAACATTTTTAAAAGAGTGTGCTAGCTGGGCTCGGTGGCTCAGCCTGTAATCCCGCGCCTTTGGGAGGCTGAGGTGAGTGGATTGCCTGAGCCCGCGGGTTCGAGACCCGCCTGGGCGGCGAGCCCTCATCTCTACAATAAATCAAAAAATCAGCCGGGCGTAGCGCATGCCTGTAATTCCAGCTACTCGGAAGGCTGAACTGGAAGGATCGCCGGAGCCCAGCAGGTCGAGGCTGCGGTGGCCAGGAGCGGCCACTGCACTCCAGTCTGGGCGACAGAGTGAGACTCCAACTCAAAAAAAAAAAAAAAAGAGTGTGCTTTAGCAAAGGACAAAAGATCAAAGCATGACCTTCAGTAAATGGTAGCTTCAACCCAGATATTAATGAAGGGAAACCCCAGAAAACAAGTACTAGATTATCTCTGCATTTATCACATGAAAAATATTATGAAATTCTATTTTAACTACCTATTGAAAATCTTAGAAAATTAAACAAAATGTGGAAATGAAATAATTAACTCCAGATAATATTTTATATATATATATATATATATACACATATATATACACATATATATGCATATATACACACATATGCAGACACACACAAAGAAGAAAATAGAATCATAGTAGAATTGGCTGGCTAGTAATATTTACATATTAATAACAATATAAAACTCTATTGAGTTAACTAAAAAGTTCGTATAATTAATTCGAGAGATGGGGAAAACATGTATGAGAAGGCATGGCATATGAGAGATATATCTTTATCTGCCATATAAGAAGGTAGTAGAGGCCGGGCACGATGGCTCAAGCCTGTAATCCCAGCACTTTGGGAGGCCCAGGTGAGAGGACTGCCAGAGCCCACAGGTTCAAGACCACCCCGGGCAACTTGACAAGACTTCATCTCCACAATAAATCAAAAAATTAGCCAGGCGTGGTAGCACACATCTATCTTTCCAGCTACTTGGAAGGCTGAGGCAGAAGAACTGCCTGAGCCCAGTAGCCGATGCTGGGGTGGCCATGAGCATACCACTGCACTCTAGCCTAGGCAACGGAGTGAGACTCTAACTCAAAAAAAAAAAAAAAAAAAAAAAAAGAAGGCAATAGATAATGTATACAAGTTATATATTAAGAAAGAGCATCGCTGGAGCCCAGCAGGTTGAGGCTGCAGTGGCTGGGAGCGGCCACTGCACTCCAGTCTGGGCGATAGTGAGACTCCAACTCAAAAAAAAAAAAAGAAAGAGCATTAAATAATATTTATTTGGGAATACAGAGACACATTGCAGATGAAAGAGCTATAAGAGTCAAGATTGTTTTCCTTTGGGACCAGAGTGTAGGCAGAAGAAATGTTGCAGGATAGTATTTTAGTATTTTTATCTGTTTTCCCCAGATTTATGTTGATAAAAATTTTAACTTTTTGAAAATAATAAATGTCAACACTGTGCAAGATGGATCAGAAGAGGGAGATCATTGAATTCTCTTTTCATTCTTTTCTTAGGACCTGGCGTATCATGGTACCAATAACAACAGAAGATTTGCTAAAGGACATTAGAGGAAACCGAGTGACTTTTCATGATTGTTCTATTGAAGATAGGCTTCTTCTGTTGACTTTTCCTTTGTTGACCATACCTGATACTCCTGGTTTTTTACCAATCTCTTCCCCAACTGGTAGTCAATTAATGGCTTCCTGGGATACCTGTGTTGTTTCATCTGTTGTTTTGGTAACCAATATGGAGACCTTTCAAACAAATGATTCATTCCGTACTTGGACCAGAGTCAGGGTGCCTCCAAACATTCTGAGTGATGATGAAAGACAGAGTGTGGTTGATGTGAGCATATCAAGGGATGGAATATTTTTTTTAATACATGGCATTCTTTACTTTAAAAGTTTTCATGATTTTATAAGACTAGGTAGAATTTCAAATCTTCCTGATGGTGGAATTATTGGCATTGCAACACGAAAATGGTGTTGGACCAAATATTTATTCAAGGTCAGTAAGATAGATATATATATTTAGATATATTTACCATAACATTTTTATCCAGTGATAAAACAGAGACTATACTGTGTAGTTTTTGTCCAGTTTGTTTTTGTTTTTTGTGTTTTTTTTTTTTGAGTTGGAGTCTCACTATCGCCCAGACTGGAGTGCAGTGGCCGCTCCCAGTCACCACAGCTTCAACCTGCTGGGCTCCGGCGATCCTTCCGCCTCAGCCTTCCAAGTAGCTGGAACTACAGGCGCGCACTACCACACCCGGCTAATTTTTTTGATTTATTGTAGAGATGAGGTCTCGCCTCCCCAGGCGGATCTCGAATCCGCAGGCTCAGGCAATCCACTCACCTCAGCCTCCCAAAGGCGCGGGATTACAGGCTGAGCCACCGAGCCCGGCTTTTGTCCAGTTATTTTATCGAAGGCTATAAACAGCTCTTTCTCACCCAACTTTTCAGAGGCCTCTTTACAGTAAAGATGTACCTCCAACAACAAAAAATAAAATGAATCTTAAGAGTTACCATGTAGTTCAGTCATATTGTGGGAGCCTTGTTTTACCTTGATATGGGCAAAAAGCCCCCCAAATTATTTTCCCCAAAGATTATATGATCGCTTCAAAATGAAGGAGAGTTTCTCAGTGATTGTTTGTTACATGCTTAGAAAGTGTAATGATCAAGTCAGGGTATCTGAAGTATCCGTGACCTTCAGGATTTATCATTTATGTGTGTTGGTATCAGTTCCTCTTTTCTTTTTCTTTTAAAGATGTGGGGTACAATTCAGGGTTAGGTACATACGTGGTCATCATACAGGCAAAGTTTGGGCCTCCGCTTGATCTTCACTTCGCCTGGTTTGAGACTGGGTACGCTTATTGATGTTATGTGCTTCCCTCTAACTCCCTTGGCAGTATCGTACTACCACTGATCCCTTTCTTACAGTATTATGATAAATGTTCAGGGTCCACTTATGAGTGAGAACATATAGTACTCAGATCTTTGTTGCTGTGACAGATCACTGTCAACTCCTCTTTTCTAGTTATTTTGAAAGAACCGTGGAGGCCAAATCAACTTCATCCAGGATGCTGATCCACAGTGTTGACTTCTGATTAATCCCAGCTCGGGGAAATTCTCTGAGATTGCCCATTTATCTATTGTTTCTCATGTAGGAGCAGGTACTTAGTGGAAACTCTGCCCTTAGGTAAACAACCTTAGTTATAATACTTCAGTTCTTCTACACATCCCTTCTGAATTATCCTTTTTCTATGGTATATAATCCCTAGGTCTGGGGGTAATGGCATGGGGATCCACCATCTTGTCTTGCTGCCATCCAAGACAGACATGGCTTCTGTTCATAAGTCCCTACTACATGTTTCTTTCTAAGAAACTGGATAAGCTGGGCTCGGTGGCTCAGCCTGTCATCCCGCGCCTTTGGGAGGCTGAGGTGAGTGGATTGCCTGAGCCCGCGGGTTCGAGACCTCGTCGCTACGATAAATCAAAAATTAGCCGGGCGTGGTAGCGCGCGCCTGTAATTCCAGCTAATTTTTGATTTATTGTAGAGATGAAGTCTCGCCAAGTTGCCCAAGCAGGTCTTGATCCCATGGGCTCAGGCAATCCACTTACCTCAGCCTCCCAAATTGCGGGATTATAGGCTAAGCCACCGAGCCCGGCTTTTTTTGCCCATTTTTAAGTGGGATTTTCTTTTTACTATTGAATTACAAAATTGAAGAGAAAGGAATTTTAGCTAACTCATTCTACGAGGCCAGCATTATCCTGATACCAAACCCAGACAAGAGGCCAATATCCCTGGTGAACATAAAATCCTCAGCAAAATTCTAGCAAACCAAATCCAAGAGCACATCAAAAAGACAATATACCATGATCAAATAAGATTTATATCAGGAATTCAAGAATGGTTTGACATACTGAAATCAATAAACAGGATGCAATGTATCAACAGAATGAAGGACAAACATCTTATGATCATCTCAATATATGGAGAAAAAGCATTTGAAAAATTCAACAACCCTTGATAATCAAACCTCAACAAATTGCACATAGAAGGAACGTACCTCAAAATAATAAAATTTATATATGACAAACCCACGGCTAACATCATACTGAATGGGGAAAAGTTAAAAGCCTTAACTGAAACAAGACAAGGGTCTTCACTCTCACCACTCCTATTCCACACAGTACTAGAAGTCCTAGCCAGAGCAATCAGCCAAGAGAAAGAAAGAAAAGGAATACAGACTGGAAAAAAGGAATTCAAATTGTCCCTCTTTGAAGGTGACGTGCTTTTTAATTTGGTTTTTATTTAGAAAAACCAAAAGACTCCACCAAAAAATGCTTAGAACTAATAAATTCAGTAAGATTTCAGGATACAAAATCAGCAGACAAACATCAGTAGCATTGCTAAATACCAATAATGAAATAGCTGAAGAAGAAATCAAGAAGGCAAACTTATTTACAATACCTACAAAAAAAGAAAAAGAAGAAAAAACACTAGGAATAAATTTGCCCAAGGAAGTGAAAGACCTCTGCAAGGAAAACTACAAAACACTGGTGATGTTTGGCATGATGACTCATGCCTGTAATCCCAGCACTTTGGGAGGCTGAGGTGGAAAGCCAGGCATTCCAGACCAGCATGGGCAACAAAGCTAGACCCAGTTTCGACAAAAAAAAAAAAAATTGAAAAATTAGCTGAGTGAGGTGGCCTTCACCTGCAGTCCTAGCTACTCTGGAGGCTAAGGTGGGAAGATCACTTGAGCCCAGGAGACTATGATTGTGTCACTGCCCTCCAGCCTGGGAAACAGAGTGAGTCGCTGTCTTTAAAAAAATGAAAAATAAAAAAGCCGGTCTCGGTGGCTTAGCCTGTAATTCCAGCACTTTGGGAGGCCAAGGCGAGTGAACTGCCTCAGCCCACGAGTTCCATACCAGCTCGGGCAAATTAGCAAGACCTCGTCTCTACAATAAATAAAAAATTAGATGGACATAGCAATGCGCGCCTGTAGTTCTGGTTACTTGGAAGGCGGAGGTGGAAGAATCTCCGGAGCCCAGCAGGTCGACGCTGGGGTGGCTGTGAGTGTGCCATTGCACAGCCTGGGTGACAGAGTGAGACTCCAACTCAAAAAAAAAAAAAAAAAGGTGCATACATTATAGCCCTGAGAGCAACTGCTAAAAAATTATACCAGAGAGAATAAAAAACTCAACAGATATGTTAAAATTAAATACTAAACAGTTTTAAATAATCCAAAAGAAAGGCAGAAAAGGAAAACAGAGGAACAAAACTCAGAGGATACAGCAGAAAAAAATAAAATGGGGTACCCAATCGCAAACCAGGCAAAGTGGGGACCAAGGGGAGGCCCAAACTTTACCTGTACAATGACCACTTATGTACCTAACCCTAAATTGTACCCCACATCTTTAAAATAAAAATAAATAAAAAGAAAGCAATAAAATGGTACAGCTCAATGTAAACATATCAATAATTATCTTAAATATAAATCATCTAAAACATGAATTAAAAGGAAGAAATTGTCAGATTGGATTTTCTTTAAAGACCAAGTTATATACATTGTATAAGAAACTTACTTTTAATATAATGATATGGGTAGATTAAAAGTAAAATACTGGGAAAGAATATTCCAGACAAGTATAAATTAAAAGAAAGCTTCAGTGGCTATTAATATCAGACAATAATAGAAAAACAATCAAGGATAGAGAGATATCATATGATGGTAAAAGGGTCAGTTCACCAAGAATACATAACAGTCCTAAATGTGTATGCACTGAACGACAGAGCTTCAAAATACATTAAGAAAAACTGGTTGAACAGAAAGAAGAAATAAATAAATCCACAAATTTATTTGAAGGTTTTCAACTGTTTTTCAGTCATAGATAAAACAAATAGAAAATCAGCAAGAATGTAAGCAATATAAATAATAAGAGTTAAAAAAAACTTTGGCCTATCAGCCACAGTCAACCTGCCACCTATATTTTGTAAATACGTTTTCACTGGAACACAGCCACACTCATTTGTTTATGTATTATCTCTGGTTACTTTAACTAAAACAGCACTAATGAAGAGTTGCAATAGACAACATGAAACCTACAAAGCTAAAGTATTTACCATCTAGCCCTTTACATAAATAATTTGCTGATCCCTGGACACTACCATGAACCAACCTGACCTAACAGACATTTGTAGAATATACTCCACACCACAAGAACAGAAAACACATGTTTTTCAAATGGACCTCAAATGCTAGAACATATTTTGGAATTTTTTTTTGATTAACAAAATTAAAAGACAAGAAATCAAAGTATGTTCTGTAATCACAATGGAATTAAACTAGAAATCAACTATTTTAAAAGTGAACAATTCTCAAATATTCGATCATTTAAAATACACACCTAGATCATATGTCATTCTGTGTCTAATTTTTTTGAAGACTCTCCATGCTGTTTTCCATAGTAGTTGCTGCATCTTACATTCTCACCAACAGTGTACAAGGGTTCTAATTTCTTCACATTCTCTCCAATACTTGTCATCTTTTCTTTAAAAAAAATATGTATATATATCCATTCTAGTAAATATGAGACAATACCTCATTGTGGGTATATCCTATCTCACTTCTGGGTATATATCGAAAAATGAAATCAAAGTCTCAAAGAGATACCTACGGTTCCATGTTCACTGCAGCATTATTCATAGTAACCTAGATATGGAAAGAGACCAAATATCCATCAGCAGATGAGTGGATGAAGACAATGTGTTATTTGCATACAATAGAATATGACTCAGCTTTTAGAAAGAAGAAATCCTGCCATTTGCTACAACATGGATGAACTGGGAGGACATTATGCTATGTGAATTAAGCTAGTCACAGAAGGACAAATATTGCATGGTTTCACTAATATAATGTATCCAAAATAGTCAAACTCACAGGTATAATGTTTCTGTCTCCAAACTACAGAATATACATTTTTCTTCTCAGCACATAGAACATTCTCCAAAACAGATCATATGATAGTCCACAAACCAAGTTTCAATAAATTCAAAAAATCCAAATCACATTAAGCATCTTCTCAGACTACACTGGAATAAAACTAGAAATTAACTCCAAGAAGAACTCATAAAATCAAACAAAAACATGAAATTTAAGCAACTTACTCCTGAATGATCCTTGGATTAGCAATGAAATCAAGATAGAAATTTTAAAATGCTTTGAAATTAATGTCAATAATGAAACAAGTTATCCAAACCTCTGGGACACAGTCAAAATCGTGCTCAGAGGAAAATTTATAGTGCTTAAAGCCTACATTAATAAAACTGAAAGACTATGAATCAACAGCCCAACATCACACTTCAAGGAACTAGAAAAACATGAACAAAAGCAAACCCAAAGCTAGCAGAAGAAAAGAAATAAAGATCAGAGCAGAGCTAAATGAAATTGAAATCTGAAAAACAATGCAAAGGATCAATGAAATAGAAAGTTGGTTCTTTGAAAAAATAAACAAAATTGATAGACCACTAGCTAGATTAACTAAGAAACAAAGAGAGAAAACTCAAAAGGAGGGGGCAAAATTAAAACATTTTCAGATAAACAAAAGCTTAGATAACTCATTGCTAGTATAACAACTCTGGAAAAAATTAAAGGAAGTCCTTTGAAGAAATGGAAAACTAAACCAAATGAAAATATTGATCTACACAAGTGAACAGCACTGGAAATGGTAACTACAGGCTACATACATTAGTTTTCTTATAATTTAAATTCCTTTAAAAGATAAGTTACTGTTCAAAGAAAAACAGTAACAATGTACTATGATGTTAATAACATGTAAAAATAAAATGTATGACAAAAATAGCACAAAAGATAGGAGGGAGAAGTAGAAGTATACTTTTGTAATGCTCTTATACTGCATTTGAATTGGCCTAACTTAAAGTTTTGTGAGAGGTTAAAGATGTATCTTTAAAAACTTAAGCAACAGCCAGGCTTGGTGGCTCAGCCTGTAATCCCGCACCTTTGGGAGGCTGAGGTGAGTGAATTGCCTGAGCCCGCGGGTTTGAGACCTGCCTGGGCAGTGAGACCTCATCTCTACAATAAATCAAAAAATCATCCGGGAGTGGTAGCGCATGCCTGTAATTCCTGCTACTTGGAAGGCTGAGGTGGAAGGATCACCGGAGCCCAGCAGGTCAAGGTTGCGGTGGCCAGGAGTAGCCACTGCACTCCAGTCTGGGCAACAGAGTGAGACTCCAACTCAAAAAATAATAATAATGATGATAATAATAATAATGGGGTCAATTCCTCAAGAGCACTTAAAAATCATAAATATTTATTGACTTAGTGACAAAGCTTCAAAATACATGAAGCAAAAAGTAATAGAACTTCAAGGAGAAATACATAAAGCCCACAATTATAGTCAGATACTTTATTACCTCTTTTCAACAATTGATAGAAGACATAGAAAATCAGTATGAGAATTGAAGACATAACACTATTAACCATCTAGATCAAGTTGACATTTATATGACATTCTGTCCAACAACAAAATATACATTCTTTTCAAATGAACATGGAACATTTACCAAAGCAGATCATGTTCTGGGCCATAAAACAAGTCTTGATATGCTTAAAACTATTCAGGTCATACAAAATATGTTCTTGACAACAATGAAATTAAGCTAGAAACCATAACAAAGATATCTGTAATATCCCCTCAAATAATAAGAAACTAAATAACACATCTAAATAACCTATGAGTCAAAGAACAAATTTTAAAAGCTAGTTAGACAGTTTTTTCACATGAAAGAAAAATAAAACAAAACATGTCAAACCTGTGGGATGAAACTAAAGAGAAATTCATAATATTAATCCTCCAAATTAGAAGAGAAGAAATGAAATGATTCAAATCAATTATCCACTTGCACATTAAGAAACTAGAAGAAAAGGGCAAGTTAAACCAAAAGTAAGGTAAATAAAGGAAAGGATAAAGACCATTGGATAAATTAGTGGCATAGAAAATAGAAAAAAACTGCAGAGAGAATCAATGAAACTAAAGATGGTTTTTTGAACTAAACAATAAAATTGATAACCCTGTAACCAGATGGATAAAGATTTTTTAAAAAGAAAGAGAGAGAAGACACAAATGATCAATTAACAGGATTGTGGGAAACACGAGGAGGACACAAAACTGGAATGTATCTATAAAAAATTGGGTATTTATTTATTTTGAGTTGGAGTCTCACTCCGTGGCCCAGACTGGAGGGCAGTGGCTACTCCCAGCCACCACAGCCTCGACCTGCTGGCCTCTGGCGATCCTTCCGCCTCAGCCTTCCGAGTGGCTGGAACTACAGGCGTGTGCTACCACGCCCGGCTAATTTTTGATCTATTGTAGAGATGAGGTCTCGCCAAGTTGCCAGGCGGGTCTTGAACCCTCAGGCTCAGGCAATTCACTCACCTCAGCCTCCCAAAGCGCAGGATTACAGGCTGAGCCACCGAGCCCGGCTGGGTATTTATTCTTATATGTTTAAACCCCAGTCATTTTCAAAGTACTCTCCATTTGATGCTTTTTCCCCTGCTCAAATCAGTTTTTGAATGCTTCAATTTTGATGCCTTTTTGTGCTTCTGCTGCTTTTTTGTTTCACCTCTTCCATATCACAAAATGTTTCCCTTTGAGGAATTTTTTTTTCATCCAGGGCAACAAAGAAAGTAGCTTGGAGCAAGAGCCAGTGAATGGAGAGGGTGGGGCACAGGGATCATGCCGTTTTTTTGGTAAAAAACTGCTGAACACACAGAGAGGTGTGGGCAGGTGCGTTGTCATGGTGGAAGAGGCAATCACCTGTTTGCCACCATTTCCACAAATGGTGAGCAACTTTCTCACAACTTCCAGATAAAAGATATATAGATTAGAAAGGAAGAAGTAAAACTGTCTCTATTCACAAGCAACATTGTTAGATGTAGAAAAGCTGATGGAATCTATTTTTTTAAAGTATTAGGGCTAATATATGGGTTTACCAAGAAAGCAGGATATACGAGCAATATTTTAAAAATCAATTGTATTTCTATATATGCAATTAATAATTGCACTTCTTCAAATACTATACAATATACTATACAAATACAATATACTAAAATGTGAAATACTAAAGAATAAATTGACCAAAGATTTGCAAATGTGTACACTAAAAACTAAAACAACATTACTGAGTAAATTAAAGACCAAAAAAATGGAGAAAGATAGAATATGGAAAGACTCAACATTGTTTTAAAATATCAATTCTTGAGAAATTCAGAAAAACACCAATTAAAATCCCAGTAGAATTTTTTACAGGAATTGAGAGGCTAATTCTAAAATTCACATGAAAATTCAAAATAGATAAAAATTAAAAATATTTAGAAATAAATGCCACTAAAAATGTATTGAGATAAAAACAAAATGTTACCAGAAACAGTAAAGAAGACCTAAAAAAAAATGAGTAAAAATATCATACTCATGCATAGGAACACATTATAAAATGTTTAATTCTTCCCAAATTTATCTATAGAACTGATGCAATTCCAATCAAAATCCCAATGTGACTTTGTGGAACTCAATAAAGATTCCAAAACATATATGAAAGACTAAAGAGCTGAGGGCTGGGAGGGGAAAGAGTAGTAGAGTATTTCTTCCATCACATATCAAGATTTATTATAAAGTTGTAATAATTAAGACATTGCAAAATATTTTGGCAGCTTTTTTCCTAGTACTTCCACATGTTACCAAGCTTTGGTATGTCCATTGTGTTATTATTTAAACCTCGGGAAAGCTCTCTCTGCCTTATAACGTAGCTTCTAGTTTTTTTTATCAGAGAGTGATTCTCTTTCCTTCTCATCTACCTCTGAATTGTGGTGCATTGAGGGACTCTCCCTCTCCTCCTTCCTTCTCTTCCCCTCCCCTCCCTTTCTGTCCCCTCTGCTTCTCCTTCTCCCTCTCTCTTTGTCACCTTCCCTTGTCCCCAATCTTGGCAGGGAGGCTGCTTTATACTCTGGGTAAAGGCTGAGGCTGTCTCAGATAGAGAGTCCCCTTCAGCTGTCTGACCCCACTTCCAGTCATGGAGCTCAGAATCCAGAGGATGGTCGGGTTTCTCTCAACTTGCTCCATTGCCCCCTTCCTGCCTTCAGAGGGTTCCTGCATTATGTTTGGGAGAGGTTCCGAATGCTTCAGAAGGATCTCTCCGCTCCCCTGCCTTGCGTGAAGTCCTTTGGCTTACTACATGAAAGCACTAAGTGAAAATACATAGAAAACAGTTTGTGAGTGAGTAAAAAGTCACTCCATGGCTGAGGCTCCTTGGAATTCTCATCTGTCATGTTTAAGACATTTCTCTTCCCATGTCTCTGTCAGGAATGAGAATGGCTATGGTCTCTTCTATGAGGTGCTCCTGATTTTGTTTCTAATTTATTTCCTCTTTAAGAATTGTTCCAGGCACTCATTTCCAGCAATATAAGCCCTATGCATTAAAGTAAATCTTTAGTAAAATGACTTTATTCCAATTGTCTCTTCCGTTACCAGTTTGATACATGCCTACACCTTTGAGTATAGACTAAATATTTGCACATTAACAGAAATGAGGAAGACGAAATGTGCTTGAAAGGTTCCTTTTGATTGTCATGGACAGAGAAGTTACATTTTAAGTTAAAATTCCGATGAATTTTAAGGTGCGGCGAGGAGACAGAGGCGGAGGAGGGCCTTGGATTGCTAGATATAATTAGACCCACTAAATTTCAGACACAACAGTTTCTAGAATGCCCTTCCCTCTAACAGTCTCCATAATAGGGTAATATTGATTTATCGAGGTTTTTAAGTTCCCTCTTCTCTTTATCTGATATCCAAGGATTCTAGAATTCCAAAAATAGGTTAATGTTTGAAGTGTCCTTATATCTTGATCATAGTAAACATCAAGGTCAAAGGGGCACTCCTGGCCAGAGTGATAAATACATAAGGAAAGAGAATTCTGATGTGCTTTAAAGATTTAAAAGGAAATTAAAATGTACTATTCCTACTGATAGAAATAATATATGAAGAAATAAAATTACTGGGATAATTTATTTTTTATGGTTACATGTAATATGATATATTTCTGTATCATATATTTCTATGCCTGAGTATTCAAAAATATACTAAAACAAAATTAAACTTTAGTAGTTACTAAGGTATCCTTTATTTATAAATGCAGAAAATTAGAAGACGATTGTTAGACCTGTCCCTGAAATAAAATATTTTTCTAATTGTTTTCAATTTTGTCACAGGCTATAGGAAGAAGAAGCAACATGGTAGTGTGGACAGAAAATGAAGTTTACCTTGGATACATTTTTCTTAAATTTGCTAGAATAATAACCACTATAGAACTTAAAACTCTTCTAAATCTATCATCAGCTGCTACTCTGACTATACACAATGTTGAGTACACAGGACACCCTCTGGAAATTGCTGTGTTATTAAATTATTGCACTATATGTACTCTCACCAAAAAGATTTTAATGGTGATTTATAATGAAGATACAAAACAGTGGGCATTCCAAGACTTTATACTTGATGTCCCTACTGACAGTTTTTTAGTTCCATATTTTACATTTTCAGCAATGCCAGGATTACTACTATGGGACAAGCATAGAATCTACTATTATTATAATAATTTCACCATTACTGGGATTTTACAGACCCCTGCAGGAAATAGAAATCTATCACTACTGGCAAATGACAGCATCATTCATGAAGTTTTCCTAGGTAAAGCATTCTCAATCTGCTAAAATTATTCTAGATTTCATCATAGACATTCTTCTTAGAATTATGGAACTATTTTTAATGCATCAATATATGGTGCTATGGTGTTCTTGATAGCTAAAGGTGCACTTTTTGCCACCTAAAAATAAAAAAAAATAGATTTTAAATTCAACTATTGTTAACTATGATCTCACATAGCAAAAAGGCAGTTCAAGTTCTTCTTTTTTTTTTTTTAGTTTCATTTTTGTCAATCAGTAGATTCTAACTAGGCAATTTATGAAGGAGGACTGAAAAAAAAAAAACCCACGGAATTATCTTTTGAAGCATGGGCCCCTTGTAGCGCACTTGGAATTGGTTCCTCTGAATCAAACAGTCAAAGTTTTTATGTGGACGTTTTGAGAAGGTTGCATCACAATTTGTGGAAGTTGTGGCAAACAGGTAAACTGGTTCTTCCACCATAACACGCACCTGCCCACCCCACTCTGACTGTTCAGCAGTTTTTGACCAAAAGCAGCATAACCCCCATGCCCCACCTTCCCTATCCATTTGATCTCACCCCAAGCGACTTTTTTGTTTGTTTCCCTGGATGAAAAAATTCCTCAAAGGGAAAGATTTTGCGATGTGGAAGAGATGAAATAAAAAGCAGCAGAAGCACTAAAAGACACCAAAATTGACACGTTCAAAAACTGTTTTGAGCAGTGTTAAAAGCATCTCAATAGAAATATTACATCAAATGGAGAGCACTTTGAAGGTGACTGAAGTTTAAATATGTAAGAATAAATACACTTTTTTTTTTTTTTTTTTTGAGTTGGAGTCTCACTTTGTTGCACAGACTGGAGTGCGGTGGCCGCTCCCAGCCACCACAGCCTCAACCTGCTGGGCTCCGGCGATCCTTCCGCCTCAGCCTTCCAAGTCGCTGGAACTACAGGCGTGCGCTACCACGCCCGGCTAATTTTTTTATTTTTTTGATTTATTGTGGAGATGAGGTCTCGCCAAGTTACCCAGGCGGGTCTGGAATCCGTGGGCTCAGGCAATCCGCTCACCTCAGCCTCCTAAAGCAGTGGGATTACAGGCTGAGCCACCGAGCCTGGCCACATTTTTAAATAAATAAATTTCTGGGTTTTTGGGGTCCCCCTTGTATACACATTGTCAGTGTATAGGAGGTGCTTGGTGCTGCTTTCATTTCCTAGGACTCCTGGAACAAAGTGCCATAAACTGAGTGACTTAGAACAACAGAAATGTGCTGTTTCACAGTTCAGGAGGCTTGAAGTCGGAAATCAGATGCTGATAGGGCCATGTTCCCTCTGAAGCATGAAGGGGAACTTTTCCTTGCTTCTTCCCAGTTTGTGGTGGTTTGCTTGTGATCCTTGTCCTTCCTTGGCTTCCAGCTGCACCGTTCTAGTCATCACATAGCCTTCTCCCTGTGTGTCTCCGTCTTGTTATAAGGACACCAGTCATATTGAATTAGGGGCCCTAGTCCAGCATGGCTTCATCTCAATGAACTACATCTGTGATGATCCTATTTCTAAATAAGATCACATTCTGAGGTAGCACTAGGGGGTTAGAACTGCAGCATATCTTTTTTTCTTTTTTAATTTTTGGTGGGGAGGATACATAGTTCAACCCATAAACATGTGTAGTAGATTTAGAGATTTGTATTCAGATCTATAAGCAAACCATTTAGTCGCTCTAAACTCCAGTTTTCTAATCCATAATATAAAACAGGCGTGTTGATTAGATAAGGGATTGTATAAGTAAAATGTTTTAGCAAAGCTCGACAAGGGGTTTCGATTAGTAGTTGTTATTTTTTATTTTATTATTCCAAGTAGTCTACTAAACATTACAGGAAATGCAAAGAAATAGAAAGTTAGGTCTAGCTAAGAGATAAACTAACCACAGCATTTAAAGGAAATATCACTGTAACTTTTAATCACTCTTTTTTGACCCCATATTATCTTTCAACTCCCAACAATTAAATTTTCTGCTCCCCTTTACAAAACTTCTAGAAAGTATAGCCTGGCTTCATTTTTTCCCTTCTATCCTCTCATTCTTTTTTGAAACCACTCTAATAAACTTTCCACAGAGACTGCTTTTGTCCAGGTTATCGATAACCTTATGTTGCTAACCCAGTGAGTGGTAGTTTTCAGTCTCTATATCTGACCCATCGGAAGCATTTGAAACAGTTCAGCATGGCCTTTTACTTGAAACACTGAGTTTCACTTAACTTCTCAGGTAATGCTTTTTTGATCTTCCTGAGACTTCACTAGCTATTCCTCCTCGGCCTATTTTTTCATCTTCCCCCTCCTGATTCCTAAAAGCCTCACTAATTTTTTAAATGTTTTTGTAGAGACAAGGTCTCACTGTGTTGCCTAGGCTGGTCTTGAACTCCTGGGCTCAAGCAATTCTCCCACCTTGGCCTCCCAAGGGTGTTTTTTAAAATAGTGAATGGGACAAGAAGATGGCAAAAAATTTTGTTATGGAGAAAAATAGAGGAATGTTGTGTCACTATAGTGGTAGGAGTCTAGGGTGAGCTTGTTTTTGTTTTCCATTTTTGGATGAGAAACCATAAAATATGTTTTTATGCTGATAGGAATGATCTAGTGGAGAGAGGGAAACTGATTTTGCAAGGAGGAGAAAGTAACTGTTGGAGCCACATCCTGGAAAGGTGACCAGGGGAAGGAGGGGTGGGAATCCAGTGATAAGAGAAGGTTGGCCTTTGATAGCAATAGGATCTTTCTCCTGTGGTCCCAGGGACAGTGCCACTGAGCATAAATTCAGGTGAGTTTTTGGAGGTCAACTGCTTAAATTGTTTCTATATTTTATTTTTTTATTTGAGTCGGGGTATCTATCACCCAGGATAGAGGACTGTGGCACAATCACAGCTCACCACAGCCTTGACTTCTTGGGCTGGGGCAATCTTTCTACCTTCAGCTGCCTCCCAAGTGGCTGGGACTACAGGTGTGCACCACTACATCCAGCTAATTTTTTTTTTTTTTTGTAGCAACAAGGTTGTAGCAAAGGCTAGTCTCAAGCTCCTGGGCTCATGCAATCCTCCTGCCTAGGGTTTCCAAAGTGCTAGGATTATAGACGTGAGCCACTGCACCCAGTCAAAAATGTATATTTTCTTTTTTTTTTTTTTTTGAGTTGGAGTCGCACTCTGTCGCCCAGACTGGAGTGCAGTGGCCGCTCCCGGTCACTGCAGCCTCGACCTGGTGGGCTCCAGCGATCCTTCCGCCTCAGCCTTCCGAGTAGCTGGAACTACAGGCGCGTGCTACCACACCCGGCTAATTTTTTGATTCATTGTAGAGATGAGGTCTTGCCAAGTTGCCCAGGCGGGTCTCAAACCCGTGGGCTCAGGCAATCCACTCACCTCAGCCTCCCAAAGGCGCGGGATTACAGGCTGAGCCACCGAGCCCGGCAAAAATGTATATTTTCATATAATCTCTTTAACATTTACCAATTGTATAGAAGAAAAATGTGATGCCCATTTTATTATGCATATCTTTTATAATTATTTTATCTAATTTCATAAATGTATTGACCATATTCTTCTATGGATTGTCTATTCATGCTGCTTATACATTTTTGCATTGGGTTGTTTATTTACAGTGAGATGGTTTGGCTTGGTTTGGTTTGATCTGGAATCTCACTCTGTTGCCCAGGCTGGAGTGCAGTGGCATGCTCATGACTACTGCAGCCTCAGACCTGCTGGGCTCAGGAAATCCTTCCGTCTCTGACTTCCAAGTAGCTGGAACAACAAGCGTGCACCACCACACCTGGTTAATTTTTTGATTTATTGTAGAGATGAGGTCTACAAAGTTGCCCAGATTGGTCTTGAACCTCTGGGCTAAGGCAATCCTCTTGTGTCCGCCTCCCAAAGTGCTGGGATTACAGGCGTGAGCCACCATGCTCAGCCACCACTGATGGTTTTTTAAATCTCTGACATGTATTGCACATATTTTCTCTGGCTTGTAATTTCCTGTACCATTTTGAGGAGAGTTTGGTATTTAGAATTTGTATTCTTATGTAACCAAGTCTGCTCAAATTTTCTTTTCTTACTTGAGTTAATTTTAGAAGTTTGTATTTTCCTAGGAAATTATTCTTTTTATCTAGATTTTCTAATTTATTGACAAAAGTGTCCCATTTTAACTCTTAAATTTCTTATGTACCTGCAATTATATCCTCTTTCTCCTTTACATTATTTTTTGTGTCCTACCCTTTATCAGTTTGGCTTGCAAGAGATTGTTTATTATTTTTAGTTCAATTTTTTTTCTTTTCCTTTTGAAAAGAACTCTTAATTTTCCAAATCAAATCTACTTTCTTTTTTATTGAATTCCTTGATTTCTGCTTTTTGCCATTATTGATTCTTCATTTCTGGTTTCTTTTTGTAACTTTAGTGGTCTATTGCTTGCTTCTTAAGTTAAATGGTGAGCTCATTTATGTCTTATAAAACTAACAAATGAAGAAACTACAAACTTCTAAGAATGTCTTTCTTGTTTTCTAAGCATTTAAAGCTATACACAAGCAAAAGGCTATGTATGTTTGGCTTCAGCTGCGTCCCATGAGATTCTACATATAATGCTCTTATTGTCATTATCCATTAAACCATTCTTACTTTTCACCTTAACTTCATTTCTAATCCAAAGAGCACTAAATGATGTTTTTAATCAGCCGTGTGATCAGCAAAAAAGCAGGTGCTATGAAACCACATATAAGAAGCATCAAATCCAGATGTATGGGATCAGAAAACTGGGTGTAAAGAAATGACTTCCAAACCAAGGGGAGAGGATGTACATCAGAAAAATGATTTCCCTGGTTGGGATAGGGATTGAGTAGCATTCCAAGCTGAGAATGCAACATGTGCCAAGACTGGAGGTGAGAGAGAACATGGCAAGTTAGGAGAACTTGAATTTAGGTCAATATGTCTAGATAACAGGTGCAAGGTAAAACACCGCAAGCGAGAAACCCAGCTAAATGAAAGGCAAACCACATTATGAATCAATTTGGACCTAAGCATAATCCAAAAACAATATATTCTTTTGTATTGTGAGGTTTTAAATTTTGCATAGCATTTTACTGTATGGATCCTGCAAAGGCTTTCTCGCTCAACATAGAAATCTATTTTATTATTATGTCATTCACTCATATGTTTCTCCTCTTCCACCTTGTTGATCAGTTGCATATATCTCTGAGTAAAATATAATGTATGGTAGTTTGTAAAAATGTTACTGATTTATTTAGATTCTGAATGTAAGAGGCATAAGCGCAACACAACCTGCACCTTCCTGACTCTATGACTTCACCTTTCTCCTTGCAGTCAGTCTTCTCCAAGTGTTATCTTTTGAAAATTAAAGAAGGTATATCCCTAGAGGCTATACACAAAGAATGGCATATCTTGAAAGAAAGCTATGAAATCAGCTACTCCAACTGTTCATTTAACAGATATGGCAACAGAACCAAAGAGGTTGGGAGAGTTACAGCTACGACCCGCTGTAACTTAGGCAGAATACTTGATTAAGTAGAGAAAGTTGTTTTTTTGTTTTTTTTTTGAGTTGGAGTCTCACTCTGTCACCCAGACTGGAGTGCAGTGGCTGCTCCCGGCCACCGCAGCCTCGACCTGCTGGCTCCGGCGATCCTTCCGCCTCAGCCTTCCAAGTAGCTGGAACTACAGGCGCACACTACCATGCCCGGCTCATTTTGATTTATTGTAGAGATGAGGTCTCACCAAGTTGCCCAGAGAAAGTTGCTTACCCACTATGAGTAAGCCTAAAGAGGTAGGCTATGCCTTATGTACCACTCTCGCCATCCCCACTCACCTCCATTTTTTCATCCCAAGGTCTTAGTCCACTAGGGCCACCACAACAAAGTACCACAGACTCTGTGACCTAAAAACCAAAAATTTATTTTCTCACATTTCTGAAGGCTAGAAATCCAAGATTAAGGTACTGTTTCTGATGAAACCTCAATTCCTGGCTTGTAGATGGCCACCTTATCACTTGTCCTCACACAGTATTTCTTCTCTGTGTGCCCAGGAAGAGAGATCTCTGGTGTCTCTTCCTCTTCTTATAAGGGCACCGGTCCTACTGGACTAGGACCTCTTCTGGCTTATGACTTCATTTAACCTTAGTTAGCTCCTTAAAAACCCTATCTACAGTCCTGTTGGGTGTCAGGGTTTCAGCATAAGAATTTGAAGGGGGAAAAAAAAAATTCTCAGGGATCACAGTCCATAACATAGCTCTTCTTAATAATACCATTCCTGCCAGACTCAGGCTCATTTTGCTTTATACACTAATTCCAGCTCTTTTTTCTATGTAAATGATGTGATGTATAGAAATGATATCGTAATAGAAGGAGAAAACATATTCAAGAAGAAAATAGAATACTTTACAATGAAGTAGGAGAGAAGTTCTACAATAGAGTGTAAAGTAATGGGTACATGCGTCACACTCTAATTTTCTCAAAGCATATAAATAGTCATTATAAAATAAATTATTTTGCTTAAAAGTAAACTTAGATTTTTTAAAAGAGTGATTTATGGTTACTTAGAATAACACATATTTTCTCTCTTTTTTCCAGATTATTTTGGAAATATTTTGATAAAAATGGAAAATAATATGATATTTTATTCCAAGATTAATGTTAGAGATATGGTGAGGCTGCATTTATGGGCAGAGAACATAACAAGAACATTCTTTTTCCAAACTCCATCTGGGCAATCATATCTCCTGCATGTTTTTGACAATGGCACACTATATGTACAAGAATATCCCTTAAGACTGGAAATAGAAAGTATAGGTTTCAAGACAAAAGACAAATGCCCATACACGGCATTTCATAATAATGTTGCTGGTAGTTTTTACCTTTTGGACAAAGGAGAAGTCCTGACACTTTGGGCTCAAATAGTCTATCCAGAAAATGTTGGTCTGTATACTATTGTAGAATCCTATGGCCCAAAAATATTGCAAGAGAAACACCAAATTCACTATGAAATTGCTTTTGGATACTGCACTAAAACTCTGGTAAGTTAATATTTAAATTTCTTCATTTGATTTTAATAAATATAGAAGATTGATATTAACATTTTTAATAAATGGATTTCCCTTTTAGTTTCAGCTGGGAAAATGTTGAGGAATACGTGAGTTCTTAATAAATAATATAATAAGCCAATAATACCCAAGGCACAATTTTTGCTTTCATTATTCAAGGTCTCTTTGCCATCTAAAAACACATTTCTTCAAAACTTGGTAACTGTTGATTGTTTTGTTCACTTCCTTTTTTTCTCCCCCTTTAATGCATGACTTTTCTTTCTTTCTTTCTTTCTTTCTTTCTTTTTTTTTGAGTTGGAGTCTCACCCTGTCGCCCAGACTGGAGTGCAATGGCACACTCCCGGCCACCGCAGCCTCAACCTGCTGGGCTCCAGCAATCCTTCCGCCTCAGCCTTCCAAGGAGCTGGAACTATGGGCGCGCACCACCACGACGCCCGGCTAATTTTTGATTTATTGTAGAGACGAGGTCTCACCAAGTTGCCCAGATGGGTCTCAAACCCTCGGGCTCAGGCAATCCACTCGCCTTGGCCTCCCAAAGTGCTGGGATTACAGGCTGAGCCACTGAGCCTGGCCTTTTTTTTTTTTTTTTGAATCGGAGTCTCACTCTGTCGCCCAAGCTGAAGTGCAATGGCATGCTCACAGCCACCCCAGTGTCTACTTGCTGGACTCCATCCTTCCACCTCAGCCTTCCAAGTAGCTGGAACTACAGGCATGCACTTCCATACCCCACTAATTTTTTGATTTATTGTAGAGACAAGGTCTCACCATGTTGCCCAGGCTGGTCTCGAACACATGGGCTCAGGCAATCCTCTTGCCTCAGCCTCCCAAAGTGCTGGGATTCTAGGCAGGAGCCACAGCACCCAGCTCAATGAATGGCTTTTCTGTAGACTTCTGCTATCTATTACAGTATAACAAACCACCTCAAACCTAATTGCTTTAAACAAGAACCAGTTCGACGGGTCAACAATTTGGGCTCTGAATAGCTGGGCCATTCTGCTCTTTCATACGGGTTCATTCATGTGGCTGTGGTCATCTGATAATTCATCGATGACTAGGGGATCTAAGATAGTCTTATCATCTAAGGGGCCTCAACTGGACCCCTTGTCTCTACTCCATGTGAACTCTTCTCCTCCAGACTAGCTCCAGCTTCTTCACGTGGTAGTCTCAGGGCAGTGTTCCAAGATGGGGAGAGCAAAAGCTATAAAGCCTGTTGAGGCCTAGATTTGGCCACATTCTACTGACTGAATAGGTATAAATATACATTACGTATTATTTGGTATAGTGCTTTTCCAATGAATATCATAACATGAGCATTTTACATGTTACTTTAATTTCTTCTTGAGTAGAACCCAAGTGGCAGTTTTCATCCCTCACCTTCCCATTCTAGGCTCAGTGTCCTTAAGCATATATGAGAGGGGGACCCAAAAAAATGGAATTATTTTTTGGGGGGTGGGCCCTTATAGTACAGTCTTCCTCCTCTAGGTGAGTGTTCTAGGAACCTATTAGCATCGGTGTACCAGCTAGCATTGTTTTGAGAGAATGTGTTCAGCTTCAGTGATTTTTTTTTTTGGAGATTCTTTCAGTGCATTTGCCCATTTCATGATGGGTGATTTACAATTGCACCTGTCCACACCACGTTGAGTGTTCAGCAGTTTTTGACCAAAACTGGCATGACCTCTCTGCCCCACCCTCCCTATTCAGCTGATCTTGCCCCAGGCAAAATTTCTTTTTGTCTCCCCTGATGAAAAAAGTCCCCCTGATGTGGAAGAGGTGAAACAAAAAACAGCAGAAGCACTAAAAGGTACCAAAATTGACAAGTTCAAACTGTTTTGGATAGTGGAAAAAGCATCTCAATAGGTGTATTGCATCAAATGGAGAGTACTTTGAAGGTGAGCAAAGTTAAAACATGTAAGAATAGATACACAATTTTTTATAAATAAATTCCATTTTAAGGGGTTTCCCCCTCGCATACTAGTGGGCCTCCTATCTGATACAATGGAACAGAAGTGCTCAGTTAATTCCAAAGTCAGCTAAAGCAGAGAATCTTAAAAAGTGCAGCTAATATATGTGAAACATTTTACTTTAACTTAAATAAATGTTCATTCACTAGTTAATCTTTTAATGCAGGACTAAAGCCTTTTCTTTAAAATAAGTGCATTTATTGTGGTTCCTCATCTCCTTGCTCATAACGCATTATCTTTGAGTGCCTATTTCAGCTTCTTTGAGATAAAGAAAAAAAAACTTAAAAAGCAACCGAAGTTCTAGGTTTTTATAATTTTTTTCAGTCTTTTAGTTATCTTGCTCATACCTAATCTAGCAATTTCCCAAACTTCACCTGTATATAGATCCCTTATGTACCCAATCCTGATGGGTACCCCACATCTTTAAAATAAAAAAGAAAGAAATTTCCAAAGACATCAACTTAGTTCTCAAAGAAACAGTAACTCTACTTTCATTTTACACTCATTTCATCAATCTATAATAATATTATACTTAAGTACTTAATGACGATCATAATAACATAATCTGGAATAAATAAGTTTTTGAAACAAAACTGATTTAGATTTATGTACAGTCTCATGGATAGGTGTTAAAACATAGTGTTGAATGAAAACTATAAGAAACTATTTGAAATCTAGCTTAGTTCATGTGGGCTGCCTAAACAAAAATAGCTTAAACCAAAATTTATTTCTCACAGTTCTGGAGGCTGGGAAATCCAAGATCAAGAAGTCAGCAGACTCAGTGTCTGGTGAGGATTCATTTTTTTTTTACTGTGTCCTCGCATGACAGAAAGGGCAAGGCATCTCTCTGATGCCTCTTTTATAAGTGAACTAATCCCATTAATGAGACTCTGCCCTCATTACATAATCACCTCCCAGAAGGTTCCAACTCTTAATGCCACCATATTGGTGATTAGGTTTTAACATGTAAATTTTAGAGGAATACAAACATTCAGACCATAGCACTATCAGTATAATAACATTTATGAATATTACAAACACATACACACAAATAAGAAGCAATTAAAAAAGCATTATACATTCTTCAAGGATATAAAGACACCCAAAGGTATAGTTTTCAAGGATACCAACATACTTGTTTGATATATGATATGACTGCCTACTGTGGAAGCCATATGAAAAGGAAATTATGGAAGCAGCTATAGAAAGTAAAATATGAAAAGTGAAATAAGCCTAGATTGATTGTGTGCCAAGAAAAAAAGAACATATTTGACTCATAGTTTTCTTACCATTAGAATTGGATGTATAATGTACTGTTGACCTTTGAACAATGTAGACATTGAAGCAGCAACCTCTGTGCAGTAAATCTGTATAGAACTTTTGACTTGCTAATCAGCCCATTAACACATATTTTATATGTTGTGAGTATTTTATAATGTAGTCTTACAATAAATTAAGCTAGAGAAAAGAAAATGCAATTGAGAAAACCATAAGGAAAATAACCGTAATTTTATGTCATGTGTTTACAAGACAAATCATCTGTCTGAAATGGCAGCAACCACAGCTGCAGATCTCAATCTACAGTACATATCAGGCAATGCAATCTTTTCTTATCATGTCATGATTTCTCTCTGTTTTGTGGGAGCACTTCCAAGCATTACCAGTGGCATCTTTGTATGGGTCCCATGGTGTTATTTAAGGTTTATGGTATTGCACCAAACATGATGAAAAACATGACAAGTGAGATCATATGTTTCGGTGATACACAACTTACTGGAGAGACAAACTGCCTAAATGATGACTAATGTCACATGGTGTTTTAAGCATATATAACGAAATCACCTTCATAAAATTAATAAAAGTCCACAAGGTTAGAATTGTAATGGGGTCCCAAATTGTGATAGGATATAGGCATAAGATTGGTGAACTTATTTCTCATGCAGGTCTTCTGAGATCCTTAGGCCATGCTGGCCTCCTTGATACTGAACTCTGCTAAGGTACAGGCTTAGTTAAACAGTAATCAACCAAGGTTTCCTAGCATGCCTTCCTAATTGCTTATTGTTCAGGAATCACATAGTTGGTGGTCATAAGATATATAACTTCCCCAATTGTTCCTACAACATCACTATTAAAAATAAGACTGGTGTTTGAGATATATTTCAGACTCTGGTAGACCATCTGATACTAACCTACCAGTGACCTGTGACCACCACCCAGAAGCTGACTTAGCATATGAACACAATCTTGGCATCTCCATGATTTCATTCTCAAAAAATCAGCAGTCCTAATTCCCTAACCCCCTGCCGACCAAATTACCCTTAAAAGCCCTAGCCTCTGAGTTCTCAGGGAGACGGATTTTAGAACTATTCTCTTATCCTTCTACTTGGCTGCCTTGCAATTATTATACTCTGTCTCTACTGCAATGACTGCTGTCTCAGTGTACTGGCTTTTTTGGGCAGTGGGTAGAAAAACCCAAGAGGCTGTAACAACAACACTTGAGCTTACCACAATAGCCACAGGAGGTGGCTATGAAATTATCAGAGTAGTACAGTATGTACTACAGTTAATTTTATGCTATTAGGATATAATACTGCATCATTACATTTATTTATATTTCTCTCAACTGCAAATGGTATTATAAATTGTCTGTGCTTGTGTAAGTCTTGATAAATTTTAACTTCTATAATAGATTTGTATATATTTTATGGTAGTAAATGATAAAAGGCTAGTATTTACATATATTTTATGTATTCATGATATACTAAGTTCTTTTCAAATTTTTCAATATTTCTAGGTTACATGATTCATCTGTGAGTCTTTTTAAATTGTTGGAAATCTCCAAAAACATTTCAATACTTATTGAAAAAATCCACATACAAGTGGACCCACACAATTCAAACCTATATTGTTCAAGGGTCAACTGTACATTTGTCCATTTGCAATTCAGTCTCTCAAAATACCAGTTAGCCATCAAAATGAAAAAAATGACCAATGACAATGACACATCAATCTAACAAAATACTGACTCTGTCATTTACTACTTGATGAATAAGCAGCTTTTAAATACATTTTTCCATTTGCAATTCAGCCTCTCAAAATACTAGTTATCCATCAAAAATATAAAAATGACCAATGACAATGACACATCAAAACCTGCATTTCTAACAAAATACTGACTCTGTCATTTACTACTTGATGAATAAGCAAAGTTTTTAAATCTCTGTGCCCCAATTCTCTCATCTGTAAATTGGGGATAGTAATGGTAATAATAGTGTCTACTTCATAAGGTTTTCACAAGGATTAAATGAATTCATATATGGGGTGCCAAAAAATGTATAGACATTTTAAGACATGTTATCTGTGTATTACTTTTCGAAGTTGAATTGAATTATGGTAGCAATGTGTAGTATAACCTTTGCTCAACCATGTTTCCATCATTTTCTTTGACTAGCCTGCCTGTTGCAAGGTGATGCTAGCATTCATTTGATTAATGCCATCTTTTGAGTCAACGTCATACTTAAAATGTGTATACATTTTTTTGGCACCCCCTTATGTTAAGGACTTAGAAAAGCACCTGGCACATAATAAGCACCATATGAATGCACTGCTGCAACGACTACCACTATTACTACTACTATTATTACTACTAGTAGTAGTATCACTATCATTATCATATTTCATCGATTTTAAAGCAACTTTTAAAAAAATTTAATATCTCTAAAATTGATGAATCTCACATCCTATGACACTTTAGGTTTGATGACTTACAATAGTACTACTATAGCACCCTGCTTATATAATGCAGATGGGGTCACTATAACTTCACAGACTAATTATTGACTAGTATGATACTAAGCATCCTAGCTAATCATTCTTTTTTTTAATGAACATAACACCCATATACAAAAGTAAATAAAACATCTATGCATAATTTAGCAAATTATTATAAACCAAACACCCATGTAAACAGAATTCAAGTTAAAAAAAATAGAATATTAAGAGTAACCAAAGACCCCTTTTAGCCTTCCTGATTGTAATCTTTTCCCTCTTCCAAAAGCTGAAAACCAATCTGACTTTTGTGGTAATAATTTTCTTATTTTTCTTGATAGTTTCATCATCTACATATGCATCACTAAATAATACAGCTTAGCTTTGTCTATTTCTGAACTCCATATTAATGAAATCATTGCATGTATATTATACACACACATGAATGAGTGATACATATATATTTTAGTATTGCTTTTTTCTTTGAATATTATGATTGTGAAATTCTATATTGTTTCCCCATGTATTGTTTCCTCAGTCATTCATATTCACTGTTCTATAGTAGTCCTCTGTATAACTGTACTACTAGATATACTTATCCATTTTGATAAGAGAACCATTGGTTTGTTTCTATTTGGGGGTTATTCTGAATTATATTATAATGAATATTTTAGTATATGCCTCCTATTAAGCACATATAAATATTCCTATCAGGTAGAATAACTAACTTGTATGTGAGAGATTCTTGGTGAGGCTGTAAATCCAATTTATATTATAATTCTGCAACATTTTATTATGAAACATTTCAAACACACAAAGTTTGAAATAACTGTATATTTAGCACCTCTATACCCACTACCTAGATTAACATTTTATTATATTTATTGTATTATATGATTATATTAAATAATATATAATATTATATTATATATACTATTATATTTAATTTATTACATATCTATGCCTCTATCTATCCACCGATCAATCTTGCTGATCACATACAAGTGATCAAAACCATTTCATATCTAAATGAAAGCATTTGATTTGTCTAGGTGTTGACAGTCAAATGCTACTAAAGTGGGATCACCACTCCCAAGTCTTCTGCTTTACATAAACTCTTTTTCTTTTTCAGATACTAACATTTTTTCAGAGTATAAATTATGAGGGAGTAGATGATTACTTCAAGTTGCAGTAAGTATGACTTTTTTAAAAAACTCAGTATGAAATATGCTACTCAGGTTACTGATTTATAGGTATTCTTTTATTTAAATGGCTTCATGTCATTTTAAATATTCAGATTTCTTTAAATGTCTAGATAGATGTCAAATTAGTATTTAACTATATAAAATGTAAAACATTCTTTGTAGTTTAATGGAAACATGACCTATCTGAGGGTTTCTCATTCATCCAAATAAAGATATTTTTTAAATGGACTATTTCTTAATTGAGCAATTTAAAGAATAACTTATCACTAATTCCCATCTCAGAGTTTCTACATACTATCAATAGCAAAAACAATAACTCTTATTTCACAAAAAGTCTTTAACTGTGAGTAGAATCAGATAAAAATACCATCTTTGATGTCTAGAATAAGGTACATAGTAACTAAGCAACCAAACCTGGAATTTCGTGTTGAGGTATTCATATGGTTACTGTTATGGATGGGTATTTACTTGATCCTTGTTTACTGAAGGAAGCTCTTAGTTGTCTCTGGCAGAGAGCTGTTTTTTCTCTGCTGGGCACCATCGTGGGGGGCTGTTTGCCCACCTTTTTCTCCCTGGGAGTTTGGGAATCCTTTGCCATTCTGATGAATATCCATTTTCCTTCTTGAACTGAGGCTCATTGTGCTTTCCATACTGTTTTGCTATGTTCAGGCAAGGGAAGCATGCTGAAAGCCTTTAATCTGCCATCTTAACTTGTTTTTTATCTAAAAGACACTGACCTGCTTTTCAATTCCAATCAGATCATATTATGCTGCTTAATGTGGTTCAGAAAACTAATTTTACAACTTACTCTTTACTGTTCCAAAGGTGTTATCAATAGAAGGGGGAAATCTGTGAGGGCTTAAGAAAGCCACTGCCTTATAATATCATCAGGAAGCAGGCAGTTCAACATGTCAGTAACAGAACTCCATTGTTAGGGGACTGAGGGTGTTAATGAAACAGGGTAGTTGAAATGCTGAAAGGATGCTCATTTCTGTTTCTTATTGTGCTAATCCTATGGTGGCCAAAATATGGGACACCATAAGGTGGAAGCAACTTTACAATATGACCACAATGCAGAGCTGCCTTAGCAGAAGCAGTGAACAGTAACCACCAGCGCCACCCTCCAGGCCTCTAGAATTTCTCATGGGGGCTCAATCACATAGTACACGTGGGACTTTTCATTTGCTCTACAAAAAGGCAAAGTCAGCCGGGCTCGGTGGCTCAGCCTGTAATCCCGCGCCTTTGGGAGGCTGAGATGAGTGGATTGCCTGAGCCCGCGGGTTCGAGACCTGCCTGGGGAAGTTGGCGAGACCTCATCTCTACAGTAAATCAAAAATGAGCCGGGCGTGGTTGCGCGCATCTGTAATTCCAGCTACTCAGAAGGCTGAGGCGGAAGGATCGCCAGAGCCCAGCAGGTCGAGGCTGCGGTGGCCGGGAGCAGCCACTGCACTCCAGTCTGGGTGACAGAGTGAGACTCCAACTCAAAAAAAAAAAACAATAAAAACAATAAAAACAAAAAGGCAAAGTCATACCTACCTCTCTCATGATTCTATAATAACCTATATGGATTGTTTTGCCTAGAGACCAGAACACAGGACTTGTACTTGTCCAGTTTCGACCTAGTGCATATTCAAGAAGATGTCCAATAGCCCAAAGGGTAAGTAGTGTGGGTTGGAGATCAATTAATTACTTCAAAAATGCGCAAATCAGAGGGCCGGGCACGGTGGCTCAAGCCTGTAATCCCAGCACTTCGAGAGGCCGAGGTGAGAATATTGCCTGAGCTCAGGGGTTCGAGACCAGCCTGGGCAATTTGGTGAAACCTCATCTCTAAAATAAATTTTTTTTAAAAAGCTGGGAGTGGTAGTACGTACCTGTAGTTTCAGTTACTTGGAAGGCTGAGGCAGAAAGATCCCCTGAGCCAAGCAGGTCGAGGCGTGGTGGCCATGAGTGTGCCACTGCACTCCAGTCTAGGCGACAGAGTGAGATTCCATCTCAAAAAAAAAAAAAAAATGCAGCCGGGCTCGGTGGCTCAGCCTGCAATTCCGTGCTTTGGGAGGCTGAGGTGAGTGAATTGCCTGAGTCCGCGGGTTCAAGACCCGCCCTGGCAACTTGGCGAGCCCTCATCTCTACAATAAATCAAAAACTAGCCGGGCATGGTAGCGTGCGCCTATAGTTCCAGCTACTTGGAAGCCTGAGGCGGAAGGATCACCAGAGCCCAGCAGGTCGAGGCTGCGGTGGCCGGGAGCATGCCACTGCCCTCCAGCCTGGGCGACAGAGTGAGACTCCAACTCAAAAAAAAAAGAAAAAAATGCTCAGATGATAAACTAAATCATTTATATTACCACCATACAATACCACTCCCCTCATAATTAGCAACATTGTATAATGTTTCACTGTAATGATAGCATTATTTCATTTTGAAGACAGAAGATAAGATTGCTGCCTTCTGTGCATTTATCAACTAAAGTGGGATATACAAACATATACAAAATGTAAAACTGTTAGTTTTTGACGATAAATAAAACTGTGAAAAGGAAAATGGAATTTAATGGGAACAACTAATTAGATGTGGTTTGGCCAAAGGAGACTGTCAGTCACATCCATAAATGCCAGGCATTTATTCACTCAAAAATCATTTATTCGTTCAAAAAATGTATTGCATGCCTACCAAGTTTCTGTTTCAGTCTATGTGCTAGGTAATGAGAGTTACATAGATGAAAACACAGAGCACATCCCCTAGAGGTAAACTTAAACTAGCTTAAGAGAATGTGGTGTACCCAGTTATCAAATAGCCCAGAAGAAAGAACGAGTAATTTTGATTGGGAGGGAAAAGGTGAAATGAAAGGGATCCATAAAATGACTATTGAAGGATAAGTAGAAATTCTGCAGGCAGATGCAAAGGGAATTCCAGGAAAAGGAACAGACCAAAGCACAGAGGTGTGAAACAGCATTCAGTCTTCAGGTAAGCATGAGTATTAGGAACTTAAACTTAAACTCAAATTCTTCACATTCTCACCTCCTTTGAGTCTACGCTCCACACTTTCCTCCTCTTTTTAATACCTCTCAGCCTAACTAACACTCAAAAAACATTGAGCACCTACTGTATACCAGGAATTATGTTATACATGGGAACACAAAGTGAAATAAGACTTGGTCTTTCCCCTTCAGAACACAAGCACAAGGAACCTGTTCCTACCTAGGCAGGGTTTCATATATTTAGAAAGAGGCTTGAACTGGGGCATACACAGTCCATCCTTGAGCACTGCTGACACACACTGCTTCCCCAGGAAATTGTCTGCAGCTGCATACCAACTCCCCTGTCTGCCTACCATGCTACCCACCGGCTCAAATCTGCGTAGAAAGCAAAGCCCTGCAACCTCGCCATTTCCTGCCCTAGGCTAGGTCTATGTTTTCCTATGTTTAATTGCTTGACCCTTTCCTTTACGGATGCCTTCCTGAAGCACAGTTGTTTCCTCATACCTGTCTAACTTATAGATTTGTTAGGGATCCCTATTCACTCTCTCCTGCCCAGCCAAGGCATTATAAAAACAGGTGCGTCTCACCTGAGTTCAGACCCAAGCTCTCTCACCTACTGGCTTGGTGGGCAAGCTGCTTAAACACTCGGAGTCTCAGCTGTCTCGTTTGTAAAAAGGGAAATGTAACATCCATCTTATGGGGTTATTGAGAGCATTACATGAGATCATGGGTGTAAAGTACCCAAAACAGTGCCTGCCACATAGTAATTATCTAATATTATTGGTTTCTTCCTTCCGTTTCCTCTTTGGCACCCTGCAGACAAGGACAGTTCAGATCTAACCACTCTCTGGGCCTGCTGCAGGTAGTTTTGACTCACCCACTGAGATAGAACACAGAAATATGTAGTAGCCCTTTTAGGTAACAGCAAAATGCAGTCTTGTATGAGGCAGGTCCTCTAATTAACCCAGGAAATGAAAACCTGTACACAACTTCACGATGTGCTTTCAACCACAGGATCCCTTCTTTGTGCTCCCATAATCATGAATAAATAAGTCATCAGCCTCCCAGATAAATATTGTAGAGACACAGGGCCCAGTTCCGTATGTACACAGAACCATGACTTACAGACTCCTCTCATTGTAGGGTGCTAGGTCCTTGCTAAACCCGCTGGACCAAATAAACATGGACTGCCCTATTTGAATAGGAACCTGCTGTCTTTGTCACTTAATCTTCATAGCTTGTAGCTGAGCAGCAAATAGAACTGTCAGTTCCAACAAGGGTGTATCTCACTTTTTTTTTTTTTTTTTAGTCAGAGTCTCACTCTGCCGCCCAGGCTGGAGTGCAGTAGCATGCTCACAGCCACTGCAGCCTCGACCTGCTGGGCTCAGGCGATCCTTATGCCTCAACCTTCCAAGTAACTGGAACCACAGGCATGTGCCACCAAGTCCGGCTGATTTTTTTTATTTGTTGTGGAGACGAGGTCTTGCCTTTTTGCTCAAGCTGGTCCCGAACCCCTGAGCTCAGGTAATTCTCTTGCCTCTGCCTCCCAAAGTACTGGAATTACAAGCGTGAGCCATTGCACCCGGCTCTGTATCTCACTTTTTAACCTTGTACCCAGTACTGGAAATGCAGAAATGTAGGCCAGTCCCCAGAAGGCCTCAGTAATTTCCAAGATGAATTTTCCCAGGGAGAGCTGACTATAACTCTGGGTAATACATTATCTACCAGCATGTGTGTTGAAGGCCTTTAGAATTCCTGTCTCAGATCAGTCAGCCTGTCCAGTTAGAGGGAGTTTTGCAGTGTCAGACTCTCAGCTAAGACAGGAGCTGTCCTGCCCTGTCTCTCACTGAGGATACATGTTTTCATTTAGGCTATATGTCAGAATTTGTTTAATTAGGTGCCCTGCCCCAGGGAACATTTGTCAACACTGCAGCCATGGATACTTCAGGAAGCAGGCTTATTCACACTTCCCATACTCTGCACCTTCTACTCCTTTCCAATACGCACCTATAGTTCAACTCATATTTTTAATCCTAACCATTGTTTTTGATTCTGAGGCTTGGGGCGATTTTTGTCAACTACAACTAGGAAGAGAAGACACACTACAAATGAGATCATCAAATAATGATGGGTTGTGACTATGATAGATCTGAGGACCTCTGCCAACGCTGTGTTACATGGATAATTTAGTATAGACAAAGAGGAGGCTGTTGTTTCTAAACATATTTGATAGGAAAGCAAAGAATAGTGACAGTGGGTGTCAAAGACTGTGAGGCAGATGGAAAATATTGCTACTAATAGTAGAAGTGTATTTAGGGGCAAATGCAATCTACTTAGGGCATCAGACTTTAGTGGGAGTTTATTTGCTTATTTGAATGTTAGCCTTTTCCATATCAAATGCCTCTCTTGGGCATTTCCAGCCCATGAAATAAGGCATCATGGCACAGCCTATCTATGGGATGCTGCTGTTGGATTTTTCACATGCTTTCTCCAATATAACTCAAAGTTTACTTACAGAGAAGTATGGGCTGTGTTAACTGAGCATCTCACAGTCCTATGGCTGACATGGTAGGCTAATTTCTAACTTCTTGCCTGTTATGCTGTAGTATCCACAGGTAGTTGCTTTTCAAATAAAGCATAGATGTACATTTCTTTAAAAACCAGTTATGAGTAATGTTTAAAATTACTATCCGTAGGACTGAGACAGGAGTTGAACAGTAATTGACCGATTGCCAGGGAACCTGTGAATATAGAGTAGTGCTGCTTACAGCAGGAATAACAAGAGTAAAATGCTGTTTTACATAACGCTACTAAATACCATGATAAATTACTGGTCTACTAAAGGGGAGGTGTCATATTAGTAGCTAGATATTTATAAAAACCTGCCAACTGAGTGAGAGGTGCAAGTTGGAAGTATGGAGTGGGTAGCCATGGTTGGAGAGGTGCAGGCAAAAAGATGAGGTTGGAATGATTTCTGAGATTCTGACATAAGAAAACACCAAACCTTTGAGCCCCATGAACAGTAAAGACAAAAGGAAACAAACAAACAAAAGTGATCAAAGAAGAAGAATGAGAACAGCACAGAGCAGTTGTATAACAGAAATCTGCATTTTAAAAGTTATTCTTTTAAATCTAAAAATGTAATTGGTTTTAGCTGTCTAATATTTTAGATAATGTGAATCGGAATCACTGAACTCACTACCTAATGACTTCATTTTAGGTGTTCCAAATAGCTGTTGGCTGTGATGCTAAAAAATTCATTGCAGTTAAAGGGTAAGTATATTTTCATTTGACCTGTCTTACTCTTTAAGTTTTTAGAACAAATGGTAAACTAAATGATAATTACTAGTGATACTATTAGCCTGATGACTGACCCATCCACGATGAAACGCAAAATCGAATTGACATTGACCAGTTTCAATTGGTTCAAACTTTTTGCCAAGTCAACACTACATTTGAATCACACTAAAAGTGAAAATAATTAACCTCTTTCTCTTATTACTGGCATTTTTCTTTGCCTTCCCTTTAATAAGTCAGTTCTTATCCTTCCCATTACCTCTCAGCCCTTCAGTCTACAGCTCATTTCCAGCAAAATGAGATGGAGAAACACTTAACTCTGTTTTCCATCCTACTCAACCAGTTTTAATTCCTTTCCATCAGAGAATTGCTTACAGCCATATCAGAGATGCCTCAATTTTCTGCACCATTTTCTATGGGAAATTCCTTAGAGTAGGCCTAACAGAACCACCGGAGATTCCTCCAGAGAATCTCAAGGTGTGAATTTGATTGATCTCACTATGGTTCACAATGAAGCACACTGGAGTTTGTGTCTTCCATTAGCCATAACTCTCTTTCTTTTACACCAGAGAAAATCAAGGGCAGCATACACAGATGTGTTTAGCAGAGGCTAAATGTATAATGGAGACAGTAATTTGTTGTGTTTCCTTGCCCTTGGTTAGGAGTGGGGGTGAGAGTGAGAAAACATTGACTCTTAGCTAAGTATTTATGAAATGACTTGCTCTCATCTAAAACTAATGTCTACTCCTCTGCCATTCTAAAAATATATTATTGCTGAAGTCAATAATCAGTTGCTAGATTGATAATTATATATTTGCATCTCATTCAGCACTTCCTAAATTTGTATTTCTTAACACCTTCGCACCCATAATTCCTTTTCCAGGAAACACAAAAAGCCTAACTGATTTATATAGTCTGTGCCATCCTATTTCAGGAATGATTTACATCTTTGTTCCTCAGAGTATGGTCTCTGCACCAGTGCTGGCATCACCTGGGAATGTGCTAGAATGCAGAATCTCGGTCCTCATCCCACACCTGCTGAATCAGAAATTGCATGTTAACAAAATTTCTGGGAGCTTACCAGAAGCATTATTTGAGAATAACTACTATAAGCAACATGTTTCCAAAACAATTCTCAGTACCAGCACATAACAGAATTCCTTCTCAGGCCTTTAGTTTCCTTTCAAAGTGAGATGCAAAGCATCTTGAACTATTGAATCTATTTCTGGGGGTGTCCAGATAGAAATAAGTTGTCCAACTTATTTGGTCATCAGAATCACCTGGAGAGTATGTTCAGAACCTTACTCTGGGCCTCTTAGTCAATCAGCCACTGATTCAGATCCCAGAAAACAACTTTAATATCTTGGTCTCAGGTTGCAGTGGGCCTATGGACTTTACAGTCATCAAGTGAGACCTGGTACAGTACTGAGTCCAAGGTATTTTGGGAGAGCCAGGAGAATTGTCAATGAAGGAGAGTTGTCATCTCTTGGTTCCAATTTTGGTTCAAAGCGGGAGATGGTCAATATCTGTCCAAAAATGATGGTGATAAGGGTTCCTTCTAAATTACACAAGGAACAGCCAGCTCAAATGGTCAAATGAATAACCTAACTAAAAACTATATAATTTCATAGACCATTATATCCTTTCATCTGCATGAATCCTAACCAGAAATTATGTGAGTCCTCAAAATAGCTCTCTACCTGTACAATTGAGTCTCTAGTAGCAGCTAGAAATCTTGTGTTAAAACAAAAAACAAAAAAAGGTTTATGTGGAATAAAACAGTCCCGAGAAAAGTGTCTTCATTTTGATAGATTTTCTGAGTTTTTGCCCTGCTTTATTTTTGTTTTAAAGCAGGATTTATTGAGAAGACAAAAAAGCTACCAGAGCAGGAGGGGACCCGAGAGCGTTGCCTGATTTTCTGAGTTTTAATTTTTATTTGTGTGTGTGCATGTGTGTGTGTAGGGGGGGTGGTAACTTTTTTAAAATTCTGAAATTTACATAATATAAATTTACCATTTTAAAGCGTACAGTTCAGTTGCATTAAGTACCTTCACGATGCTGTGCAGCTAGCACCACTCTCTAGATCCAAAATACTTTCACCACCCCAAAAGGAAACCCTATATCCTCTCCATTCTCCCTTTTCCCTAGCCCCTGGAAACCACTAACTTGCTATCTCTATCAATTTGCCTATTCTGGACATTTCATATAAATGGACTCATACAATATATGACCTTTCATGCCTGGTTTCCTTCACTTAGCATGTGTTTGAGGTTTACCCATGTTGTGGCATGTATCAGTACTTCATTCCCTTTAATGGCTGAGTAGTATTCCATTATATGGATATACCACCTTTTGTTTATCCATTCTTCAGTTCATGAATCTCTGTGATGTTTCCACCTTCTGGCTCTTCCAAATAGTGCAGCTATAAATACTTGTATACAAGTTTTTGAACATCTGTTTTCACTAATTTGGGGGTATGTACCTAAGAGTGGAACTGCTGGGTCATGTGGTAATTCTATGTTTAACTTGTTGGAAGAACCATCCAACTGTTCTTCATGGTGCCTGTCCCACTGTACTTTGCCAACTGCGTATGGGTTCTAGTTTCTCCCCATCCTTGTCAACATCTGTTACTTTCTGGTTTCTGTTTTAAATTGACAGATAAAATCGTGTATGTTTACTCTTGTGCGACATGATGTTTTAAAATACATTGTGGAAGCCGGGCTCAGTGGCTCAGCCTGTAATCCCACGCTTTGGGAGGCCGAGGTGAGTGGATTGCCTGAGCCCGCAGGTTCGAGATCCGCCTGGGCAACTTGGCGAGACCTCATCTCTACAATAAATAAATTAAAAATTAGCCGGGCGTGGTAGCGCACACCTGTAGTTCCAGCTACTTGGAAGGCTGAGGTGGAAGGATTGCCGGAGCCCAGCAGGTCAAGGTTGTGGTGGTTGAGAGTGTGCCACTGCCCTCTAGCCTGGGCGACAGAGTGAGACTCCAACTCAAAAAATAAAAAAATAAAAAATAAAATACATTGTGGAATGACTAAATCTAGCTAATTATCACATGCATTACCTCCTGTAGTTATCACTTGTGTGGTAAGAACACTTTACATCCACTTTCAGTTTTTTTTTGTTTGTTTTTTTTTTGAGTTGGAGTCTCACTCGGTCGCCCAGACTGGAGTGCAGTGGCCGCTCCCGGCCACCGCAGCCTCGACCTGCTGGGCTCCGGCGATCCTTCCGCCTCAGCCTTCCAAGTAGCTGGAACTACAGGCACGTGCTACCATGCCCGGCTAATTTTTGATTTATGGTAGAGATGAGGTCTCCCCAAGTTGCCCAGGCGGGTCTCGAACCCGCGGGCTCAGGCAATCCACTCACCTCAGCCTCCCAGAGGCGCGGGATTACAGGCTGAGCCACCGAGCCCGGCCACTCTCAGTTTTCAAGAAGACAGTATATTCTAAACTATAGTCACCATGTTGTACAATAGATCTCCTGAATGAATTCCTCCTGTCTAATTGAAATTGTGTATCTTTTGAAATTCTGGTGTCTTCTAAAACATTGTGAAACTAATATTTTTAAAAATAGAACTGCTAGGGCCACACACTAACCCTAGAGATTCTAATTCAATAAATGATAATTCTATGATACTGTATCTATTTGAGAATCACTGAGTTAAATGATTAAACATTTGTGCAAATATATAAGGAATGATGACGTTACAACTTTTTTTTTGTAGATTTAGTAAGAAAGGATGTTTTCGCCATGACTTTTCTTACGTGATTGAAAAGTAAGAAATTTTTAATATAAACCCTGAGTTTTATATTAATATAGTACCAATAATTTACAATCGGTTCTTATTCATTGAATTCCTGTTAGCATATGTTTGGCTTATCACTGTGCAGTCAGTTTTAGCATTACTTAAATTATGCAGACACAACAATGAACTTTTCTGGAACATGGCAAGAGAAAAAGTCATAGTCCCCCTTTAACTTAATTGGATAAACAGAACAAGTCTCATTTACGTACATGTGGCCTCAGATCCCATATTGTTCCCTCTAATTAAGGAAGACGTACAAGAATTTTTTCCTACATAATTTTTCTCAAATTCTACATGACTATGGTTAAGCTAGTTAGAAATTATGAATTTATCAAGAAAGTCCTGACATCAATAGTCTACTAACTGAACTTTTTTCAATTTTTTCTTTTTAATTTTATTCATATTTATTCTTAATAGGGTGATTTATTAAAGACATAACTAAAACGGGGCTTCTGCCTTTGTAAGATAAAGATCTTTATTACAAAAATGTAGACCAGGCACTGTGTATACCTGTAATCCCAGCCTTTTGGAAGGTCAAGATGGGATTACTTGAGCCCAGGAGCTCAAGACCAGCCTGGGCAACATCGGGAGACTTCGTCTCTATAAAAAAAATCAAAAAATTAGCCAGGTGAGGTGGTGCATGCCTGTAGTCCCAGCTACTTAGGAGGCTGAAGTGGAAGGATCGCCTGAGCAATCACTTGAGTGATCATGCCACTGCACTCCAGACTGGGCAACAGAATGAGATCCTGAGTCAAAAAATAATAATTTTTAAAATATATTAAGATTTCAAATGTATAGATGTACATAACCTCTGAAATATATTAAAGGCCTTTGAAAAGCTGTGAAATTTTCTATTTCTATGTAATTAAAATAAATGAAAGGATATTTAATCACGAAGTATATCCCTTAAGTGATTTTACTCAACTTTAAGACAGGATAGAGGGATAGGAAAGCCTGAATACTTCAGACTGCAATGCTTAGTAAAGACAGTAGGTAAAATAGAATGAGTGAAAAGAAAACATTTAATAGTTAGTAAGGGCACCATCTTTTAGTGTCTGTGAGGCAGCTGGGCCTGAAGAGTAAGAATATGAAATAGGCTCTATCCACTGTACAGAAATTTCTTGAGTCTGTTGCCTGTGACTGGTGATGGTGATTCAAGTTTGAGGATTGGCAAGAAAGGAAATAAGAGAGGGAGAGTGATTGTGAAGGACTAAACCCTTGAGTTCATGAAGAGGAGCGATTCCACTATTGCAAGAAACCTAAATTGGGAGATAGTTGAAGATTTAAAATACACATCTATTGTTACCAATTCTGAAGTACCTTATTCTCTCATCTATTAATATTCTGGAAAGAACTGCAGTGAACTAGTACAATGACCATGGGCTTTACAATCACGCATCCTTCTTAGTAGTGAAGCAAGATTTGTAGCCTTGAACAAGTTTCACACAATTTCTGAGAATGGTAAAATATCTTCAAATGCAGATATGATAGGACAATAATTTACACCTTGTTGTTTGTTATAAGAATGTGTTAACATGTGTAGAAAGTGCCTGAAACATAATAAGCACTCAGTATTTTATAATAATGTTTATCTATTTAACTTTTATGACATTGCTTTACCTAAACCAAGCCATGGTTTTAGTTTATATGAGGGAGGACCCAAAACAATGGAATTTATTTATTTTAAAATGTGCGTTTATTCTAGCATGTTTAAACTTCAGTCACTTTCAAAGTACTCTCTGTTTGATGCAATACTCCTATGGAGACACTTTTTTCACAGCTCAGAACACATTTTGAACTCATTAATTTTGATGCCTTTATGTTTCTGCCATTTTTGGCTTCATCTCTTCCACACCTTCAAAATGTTTCCCTTTGAGGGTTTTCTCATCCAGGGAAACAAAAAAAAAAAAGTCACTCAGGATGAGATTGGGTGAACAGGGAGGGTGGGGCACAGGAGCCATGCGGTTTTAGTCGACACTCAACATGGTGTAGGTGCGCGCCTAAATCACCCATCATGAAATGTGCAAATGTGCTGAAAAAATCTCCAAAAAAAAAAAAAAAATTCACTGAAGCTGAACGCAGCCTCTCACAACAACGCTACCTGGGATGGGTTTCTAGAACATTTGCCTAGCAGTAAGAGTCTGCTCACCCTCCAAAAGATAATTCTAATTGTTGGGGGTTCCCCAAGAGGTTTGAAAAAAGGGAAGAGAAATAAATAATGAAGAATGTCTTTTTTTTACAGGTCATATCTGAGGCATCAGCCATCTAAAAACTTGGTAAGAAAACTACAATTTTGTCAATGCACCAAATATATCAAGTAACTAAAGCACTTTTCCTTTTCTAGAAAGTAAAGTATAATTGGAATGAGTATGGCTGCCCACTGAGACTTGATTTCACAGCAAAGTTTCAACCTCTGATTCAATTGTAAGTATATTCGCATTAAAATGTTTAACTTATTTTGAAAGTTGCAAAAGAAAATTATAAGAACAAGACTAATTCATCATGCATCTAATAATAACTATTTCTGACTACTCAGTATATGTGAGAGTTAGTTTTCAGTACTAGTTATACAAAGCTGGGCAACCATGGTCTCTGCATGTTGGGAGAGGTTAGAGTTTAGCAGTTGAAATATAAGTGGGTTCCAGAGCTGAAGAGCTTTTTTAGGGATGCAGCATCTTAGCTAAATCTCTAAATCCTCTCTAAATCTCTTCCCAAGCTTCTTTCAGCTCCCCTGCCTGTAGCTACCCTCCCTTCCCTAGGTGACATGACTTCTCTTTCCACAAGTCAATAATAAATAAAAGCTTGTGAGGAAAGAAACTAGATTGCCAACCAGGCATGGTGGCTCACGTCTGTAAATCCCAGCACTTTGGGAGGTGGAGGCAAGAGGATTGCCTGAGCTCAGGGGTTCAAGACCAGCCTGGGTTACTTGGCGAAACCTCATCTCTTCAATAAATCAAAAAATTAGCTAGGTGTGGTGGCGCATGCCTGTGGTTCCAGCTACTTGGAAGGCTGAGGCAGAAGGATTACCTGAGCCCAGCAGGTAGAGGCTATAGTGACCGTATGTGTGCCACTGCACTCCAGCCTGGGTGACAGTGAGACTCTGACTCAAAAAAAAAAAAAAAAGAAAGAAAAAAAAGAAACTAGATTGCCAATAAGCACATTGAGGAGATTTAAAAAATATTATCCCTAACTTAATTCTTAAAAACAATATTTCATAATAAAAATATGAAATGCTCATTAGGAAGGCTTTTTCAACTGAATGTTTTATTTGTTTGCTTTCCTCTCGGACTTTTTTCTTTTATTCTTGGTTAATGATGATAAAATTGCATGTTTTGCTACAAAATCTGAAAAAATAAGAGAGATAAATGACCCATATTTCTAAATGTTTTGCTATTATAAACAAAATTGTGGTGAATATCCATTTATGTACTTGTTTGGACACTAGTACAGTTATGCCATTAAGATAAACAGCTGGGAGTAAAATTTCTATGTCTAAAACATTTTTTAACATTGAGTCAAAGATTTTTGGGGACCTCTTAGGCTGCAGACAATTTCTGCTACCTCTCATGGTGGGGAGGTGTAGAAGTAATGAATCAGGTGCTCCGATTTAGTTTTGCTTCCAAAACATTCTCTGTTGGAATCCAAAAGGCCTCTGCCAACATATTCTATCCCCTTCCTCTCACCCATGATACTTCTAAGACTCTTCCCTGTGCCCTTTCCCTCTTAAATCATATTCCTACACTCCCTCTGTCAGAATTCCCTATGCTATCAGGCTAATCTGCTTGCTTCTTTAGTTCTGATCTTCTTCTAGATATCTAATTATGGCTCTGTTTTTCCTGGGCATCCAAGGCACTCCTTCCCCTCTGAGGCCTAGTTTTTGTGTTTGTTTATTTGTTTGTTGGTTTGTTTATGCAGCACTTAATCACACAGAGGTTAAAAAAAAGAATCTTAAACTCCTCTCCGAGAGAACCAGAAAAGTGCACTCCGGTTCGGTTAATCATTACTAAACGCCTACTTTGCACCACGTACGGTGCTATACACTGGGAATTCAGAGATAAAGGACAGGATTTCTACCCTCAGAAGCTGAAGAGTCTGATGAATTAGATAAACATGTGAGCTGATATGCTAAGTGGAATATAGAAAGGAACAGTGTAGGTGGCTGGTATTGAAACTCAAAAGGATTCAACTCAGCTGTGAAGGGAGAGAGGGTCTGGGAAACTTTCCAGAAAGCTTGCATTTGAGCTGAGTCACTGAGTCTTAAATAATGAATATCTAGCTGGAGGCAGAGGAGGGGAGGAGAGAAGTAGGAGAGTAATGGTGAATTCCACTGGGTAAGCCTTTTAAGCAAAAGCGATGGTCTGAGGAAGAATATGTACAGTTCTAACAGTATGATGCTGTTGAGGCATAAAATGAGTCACGAAGTATCAAGAGAAGAGACTAGAAAGCTAGCCGGGTGGAGTGTAGCCCATGGAAAGCTTCCTATCCATTCCTCTGACACACTGGCATGAACAAATATTTGCTTTAGCTAGTTCTCTCTGGGAGAAGTCTAGAAGATGCATTTCAGGGAAACAAGTCTAAGTAGGGAGACTAGCTGGTTAACTGCGTTGATAGTCCTGGGAAGAAAAAAAAAAACAAATGAATGAAACCACAACAAGGACAAAGAAGAGAAATCATTTACAAGAAAAATGAGTGATTATAATAGTCATGGCCTGGTCGTTGACATATATGAGTGGTTCGGGAAAGAGAATGCGGAAGATGAATGAATCAAAGGTGATATCAGTCGGAAGAAACCTCCCACAAACTTCCACCACCACATCTATCCGTCTTCAAGCGTTGTACCCAGGAACTCTGTTGGCCTCCCTGACACCACGGATGAACCATCTGTGTGTCTGTCTAAGGCCTGTCGGTCCATTTGTGAATGTCTCCCTGCTCTCTTTCCCAACGAAGAACGTTGCTCCTGAAATTCTCCCCCTCTTTCTCCTGCATCATCAACGTTTCCCTCTCCACGGAATACAAATAGGCAGTTCTTTCTCTTACCAAAACAAAACCAAACCCTCTCTTGACCCTGCTACCTCTTCGGCTCCGATATTCACTGTCATCAGTTCTTCTTCCATTATCTCCCAAATCCCCCTCAGTCAGACTTTTAGGCCCACCCATTCCGTTGGCACGGCTAACCAATATGGTCAATAACTTCCGTTTTGCTAGACCAGTGGTTGATTTTCAGATCCTACTTTACAGGATTTCATTAATAAGAATTAACACGGTTAATCGTTTATCACTATTTGAAATATTTTCTTCATTTGGCTTCCAGGATATCTCATTTTCCTACTTTTCCCCCACCCCCTTCACTTTAAGCTCCCCTTAATTTCTTAGTTTTGCCTTTTCTCCCTGCCTCTTTTTGTTATGATCTATAATATTGTTTTTAATTTTCTTAACTCTTATGATCACATATGAGTTATAAATTTGCATATGCCTCTTCTACTTTAATCCTTCTAATGAGTTGGCAAAAACACCCTTACCAATTACATATGCACAGTAGTTCTACGCTTTTATGTGATTTTAAATATCTGTTTAAAGATAATCTTAGCTGGGTACACTGGCTCAGACCTGTAATCCAAGCACCTTGAAAGTTGGAGGTGAGAGGCTTGCCTGAGCCCAGGAGTTTGAGACCAGGCTGGACAATTTGGCGAGACCTCATCTCTACAATAAATAAAAAAGTTAGCTGGGTGTGGTGGCGCATGCCTATAGTTCCAGCTACTTGGAAGGCTGAGGCAGAAAGTTCACCTGAGCCCAGCAGGTCAAAGCTGTGATAGCTGTGAACATACCACTGCACTCCAGCCTGGGTTACAGAGTGAGACTCCAACTCAAAAAAAAAAAAAAAAAAAAGATGATGTTAAATTAAAACTTAGTCTGACAGTAAAGAATTCAAAAAGCAAAGTTTAACTTGCTACTAGTTCTTGTCATACTAGCTTTTAAAAAAGTCTGACATTATGCATTATCTATAAAGTGTGAGAAGGGTTAAACAGTCTTTATTTGATATTACACATAAACCACACTCAGATACCTTTCAGTAAGTAAAAGGCAGAATTTTAGGTAAAAGGAATTCTAATTAGATTGACATAGTTAAGACCAAAAATATAAAGCAAACATTGCTACCTTATCTTCAGCCCCTCCCTTTAATAGGCTAGTGAACACAAATTAAAACACAGGTGAGTTTTGTTTGATTCTTAGACAGTGAAGGGATTTCCCTAGTATTTACATATATTCATATAACCAGTTATATACATCTAAATATAAGACCAATCTCCAATAGGTTTTGAGGTGACATTCACCATCTTTGAGAAAAGTTGAACATGACTAGTCAAGTCTAATCATATCTTTAGAAGGGGAAAACAGTGATAACATTTATTGGATTGAAAATTTTTTAAAAACCAATCATATTCATTTAAACACAGGCCAGTCTCATTTAAATCAGAACTCTCCAACAAAAATATTCTGCCAGTCATTCATGATCTGAATTCTGGTATATGAGAGCAATTAAACTACAGTACACATTTTAAAAAATCATGAGAGCTGGGCTTGGTGGCTCAGCCTGTAATCCCACACCTTGGGAGGCTGAGGTGAGTGGATCGCCTGAGCCTGCAGGTTCAAGACCCACCTGGGCAACTTGGTGAGACCTCATCTCTACAATAAATCAAAAAAAATTAGCCGGGCGTGGTGGTGCGCGCCTGTAGTTCCAGCTACTTGGAAGGCTGAGGTGGAAGGATCGCCAGAGCCCAGCAGGTCGAGGCTGCGGTGGCCGGGAGCGGCCACTGCACTCCAGTCTGGGTGACAGAGTGAGACTCCAACTCAAAAAAAAAAAAAAATCATGAGATATTTCTATTTTGTAATAAATAAGGCAGTGACCAATTATCACTCAGTAGCTTTTGTGAGATAAGCTATCAAGTCTGCCCTTTCTCATGCTAGCGAAGATCTTTTTGCTCCAGAATATTCTCCAAGTACTCCATCAGTGTCTCCTCTCCCCAGATGATGCCACTGTTCTTATTGGCATTTGTGTAAGAGAGTCCGGTGGCCTAGCCCACCTTCTGCCCAAAGAGATGATGGAGATTTGGCCAGTATTGTGCTTGCCTCCCTTTTCCATGGTGTGACACGGGGCACACTTCTGAACAAAAATCTTCTTGCCTTTTTCAACATCACCCATATTTAATTCTGTCCTTTGTCACTTGTGCTACAAAGGGTCCCCCTTGGAAATCTGACATCTTGCTCGCTCGCTCTCTCCCCCTAACCTCTTAACCAAGACTCAGGGCTTTCTTTTCTTTTCCCCATCTCAGCTTTCTCTTTTAGGGATGTCACAATCCTGAATGTCTCAATATATTGATATAGCCCCAAACTGTATCTGCGGCTTGAACATCTCCCCTTGTATTATTCAGGTTTGTTTAGACTAAACTATAGTCTCAGAGCTTAACTCTCCATCACATGGGATGTTTTAAAGGGTCAGGATTAGAGGTGATTTCCAGCCACATCCCGTTATCTGGATGTGAACAGACACAGTATTCCTGAACCCCAGGCTCATAAGTTCACTGAGGTGTTAAATACATATATCACTTTTCCACTTAGATGTTGCATAGATGTATCAAACATAACCTGTCCAAAACGGGACTCCTGATCTTCCTCTTAAAACCTGCTCCAAGCTTTCTAATGGCTCTAATGGCCGGGCTTGGTGGCTCAGCCTGTAATCCCGCACCTTGGGAGGCTGAGGTGAGTGGATTGCCTGAGCCCACGGGTTCGAGACCCGCCTGGGCAACTTGGTGAGACCTCATCTCTACAATAAATCAAAAATTAGCCAGGTGTGGTAGCGCACACCTGTAGTTCCAGCTACTTGGAAGGCTGAGGTGGAAGGATTACCGGAGCCCAGCAGGTCAAGGCTGCGGTGGCTGGGAGCGGCCACTGCACTCCAGTCTGGGCAACGGAGTGAGACTCCAACTCAAAAAAAAAAAAAAGAAAAGAAAAGCAGGGAGGAATTGGGGGACTGGAAATCTCTATGAGGTCGAGGGACAGACGAGAGGACACACGGAAGATGAGAAAGAGTAGACGACTAGAACAGTACTATTTTGGATTTTTGTGGTAGCATTTTTTTCTAGAGGTAATTGATTTGTATCTTTACTACAAGAAGTTGCTTGATAACATTTTTTGCTTCCAATTTTCCAAAGATAATCAACCAAATATTAGAGGCCAACTACAGAGGGACACATCAATAAGGCTCTGTGTCTGGTTCAATAGAATTATAGCAATACATACTTGATAAGTGGGTATCCAACCAGGCATTTATCAGAGGCAAACCTAGGTGCTAAGTAATTAACTAACTTTGAGAATCAGATAGCCTTTAATTAATTAAGTTCTGAGAATCAGTAGCAGAGGTGGCCACTGGGAAATTAGTTCATAGTCTAGATCTCTGAATTCAAATAAATGACTTACCTTTATAGGAAATGACTCAGAAACAACTTGGGCAGAATTTGACAGATAAAAGGACAATAGATTCACCACCAAATGCTAATAAGAGTGAAACAGTCCTAGGAGAGTGATCCAGCTCAGAACGAAAGTCATCTCGGCTGGATCCTTGTCCCAGGCCTCACTTCACCCTTAGTAGTGTTTGATGGCGAACTATTATTGTCCCATCCCAAGCTGGAATTTGGTACCACAGAAGCAGCCCTGAAGGAAACAGTGGGATGCACTTGCTTTATTACTGTACGGGGAGTTCAGGAATAGGTATTGGGGGGGAGTTTAAGGGTACCTGGGATTTTTAAAAATCAAATAGGGGAAGATACACAGACAAACACAAAAATGCTTATCATAAAGGAATTTTATTATACATTCAGGTCCCTAGAAACTGGAGGCAAGGCATGCCACACAGGGCCACACGGGGAAACGCCAAGGTCAGTCAGGAGACAGAGGCAGCGAGGGGGAAACATGGGTAAGAGCCTTACTGTAGTTTCTATGGGGAGAAGTAGGTGAAATGGGGTAAGCAGGTTGGGGATTGGCTAGTTTGAATAATTTCAAGGGGCTCTGGGGAGTAGAGATGCTTTCTAATGGCTCTGGGGTGATAGGACAGGTTATGGTAGCCCAGGGTGTGACAGTCTAGAAAGGAGATGGTTGGAGATATGGCCTCTGGATTGACTGAGTTGCATCTGAAAGGGGCTCCTGGAAGTTATTTATTATCTCCAGGAATTGGCTAACCCTTGGCAGACCCTCCAGGGTCAGCAAGGCCTCAGATATTATGACATCAGAATTCAGAAAATAAAAGACATGGTTAATACCATGGACTATCCACACAGATTTATCTAGTGGGTTTGTCAATCACCAGTGAGGTTTCTCCTTCCCAGTTCCAAAAGTGGAACTGACATAGAGAGATGACCAATTGAAGGGAAGAGTTGCCAACTGCAGTAGTAACATTTCTGAATTTCTCGTGTTTAATCAGTATTATATCAGTATATATTTTCATTACATTAATGAACAGTAATGAAAATAACACATATTTATGAGGACAAGTACTTTTGGCATACTTTTCAGTGAAATAAATAAAACATTATCAAAGGGCGTTATAAACCAGGAATTATGGATCATGCAGTTTATCCTTATCGCCACTAGATGTCACTGTGGCTTACTGCTGTTGAGCATCAAACCATGCCTGCACAGTACAATTAAGAGTTTTTTTTTTTTTAAGCAAAGCATATGGCTTACAACTAGTCCTTGTAATTCAGGAATCTGATGACTTTTGGAAGATGCAATCAAACAACCTGCTGTTTTCAAAGCTGCTAGAATCAGAGCTTTGCAAAAGCCTGACCCAAATCTCTGAAATGATCCACAAATGAGTGTGTGTGCCCACATTGTGAGCATGTTTCTGTAGAAGAGGGTCCAGGGCTCTCAATAGAGCTTTAGAATTTTCTGTGGCCCGCCTCCTCCACCAGGAAAGAAGTCAAGCACCAACGCTCCCGCCTCTAGCTGCAGTCCCTGCTGAAAACCAACCTTCTGCGTTCATCTCTTTAAGATTTCTCAAAACTAATTAGGATGGAAATAAAATAACTTCTCGGGATATCACATTTTGACATTTAAAATGTGTGTGCCCAATTTGTGAGAATGGGACAATAACTACGTTTTATAACTAGGGCTGACCGGTTGGTAGCAAGTTATAGCGGACCTGGAAAAGCCAGATGATAACAACTGCACCATAAGGCAGACATCTGGGCAATGAATAAGAAGACACTGCCAAGGACCCTATTTAAAATAAACAGACACAGAGTTGTGAAGCAAGAAATATCAAAAAGTGGGGCAAGAGTCCAAGAGTCAGCAGTCTAGAAGCAAGTGCCTGAGACTAAAGTCCTAAGTGATATTTCCACCTAAGGGTTGTAGGGGACAATTTCCTTAAGTATGGGCAGTAACTGATGCATAAGGAAAACATGTAACCATTTTTACAGTCACAAGTTCTGGTATGAAACCGTGTGACTTTATCAATAACCTAACTTCAGTTTGGTCTCAGGTCTCTATTGTCATATGGTAGAAGGGGAAAAAATCATCTTAATAGGAAGTACCGTATCTTTCTTTAAACTTGTTGAGTTTGAAGTAAATACTCCAAGTTCAACAGGGCTTGTGTATCTAGACCCAGCAACAGGGGAGGGGTATCCTGTCCATGTTGCACTCTTTGCTAGTATCTGCTGTTGATAGACATCCTCACCCCTTCTCTGAGCATGGGCTATGCATGACTAGAGCTTACAGACGATCTCTGCTTCTCAGCTCCTCCTCAGTTTACCAGTGCTGCTGATCCAAGACAGCCACATCTTCCAGCTGGTTTCTCCTGGGGCATCTGCAGCATCTCGGTTCTCATCATAGTATTTCTGTGGTTTCCTTCTCTGGGACATAGGCAACCAATGAATATTTGTAGATCATATGACACCAGGGCATCCTTGCTTTGTCCTTTCTCCGTTTATCACATCCTTCCATCTTTTTCTCTGCTAACATCAGGGCCTAAACTACCCTCACCTTATCAATATATAGTCATTATCAAAGTAAGGAGAACTTATAGTTCCAACTGTTTAAAAAAAGTGAAATTTTCCTACTTAATGACTGTTAAGTTTTTATTTTGAGCACTGAAATAACATGTTCATTTCATTCAGCTGTCAAAATAGACCTATACAGTAGGTATTATTATTACACAACAGAAAAGAAAATTGAGACTTTGAGAGTTTGAGCAAGTTCCCCAGGGTCACAAAACTGTGATGTGATGAAGACCGGATTTAAGCCTAGGCCCATCTGATTCAAAAGCTGGAACTCTTAACCCCTCTATTTTAACTAAAGTATTGTTTTTGTGTTTGCTGTTTCTTTCAGATTTGATGATAATGGCTATGTTAATGATGTTGAAGCAAATTTCATAGTATGGGAAATACATGGCCGGAATGACTATAGCTTTAATAATACTATGAAGCAGGTAAGACATCTTTGAATCCAAATAGAACTTAGCCTGTAATTAAACAATGCATTTCTATTTTAAATCGATAAATAAATAATGTAAGGAAACTAGAACCAGGCAGCAGTGGGTAGGGGAAAAAGTCACCTCTATATTAAATTATACAACTCCTAAAATTCACTTGTGAAAATAAGAAACCATGGTCACGTAAGACAGATATACATGGGCCAGAAAATATAAAATAATGTTTATAGTAGGATGATGCAATTATAAGAGTATTCTTTTCTCTTTGAACTAACTATATTTAAGGTTTGATTGTTTATGAGTCCGCCTTTGGCTTTATGACATTTATCACATTTGTGCTTAAATCAAATTGACACTCTTGGACTTCATCTCACTTGACTTCTCTGCATCATTTGACCCTGAGGACCTTGGCTTCGATGTCCTTACGCTCTTCTGGTTTTCTTTCATCCTCCATGTCTGGTCAATCTTAGTCGTCTTAGTAAATCTCCTTTATTCTATTTTTTCACTTTGTAGGACACAACTGAATGGCCTTACTATTTCCAATAACCACACTTCACCTCCTTATTTAGGCCTCTCTGCCCATAAGGGCTTCCTTTCATGATGGAGTCTTTAGAAGTTATCAGCATTGATTCCTAAGATTCCCCAAGATTTCACTCTCAAACACAACCAGGGATGACGCCTTCCAATGTAACATTCTTATTTACCAGAGACCTTAATGATCCAGAAGTATAACCCACATAGATAGCAGCCAAGAGAGCTGAATTCCACCTGTCACCCCCTCAGATTACTGCAGGAACTAAATGTCTTTCAATCGTGTAACCAAATAGATCCATTCCACCACACATTCGTTCTATACTTGTTCAGCACCCAATATGTAAGTTCTTCTGGTCTACTTCCTTCCGATAATCTCATCCCTACATAACTGTATTCTGGACCAGAATCCCGTTACATCTTCCTTCTCAAACCTTTTCCTTGTACCTTTAAATGCTCCTAGATCCTTCTTCAATAAAAGTTCCTCAGGATATCTCTTTCCCTATATCTCTATCCAACCAAGGATACTCTTTCTCTTACCCTATACGCCAAAGAATGAGATTTGGGGTGTGGTCTTTCCTAATCCATAGTATATTTTCTTTCTTTTTTTTTTTGTTGGAGTCTCACTCTGTTGCCCAGACTGGAGTGCAGTGGCCGCTCCCGGCCACCGCAGCCTCGACCTGCTGGGCTCCGGCGATCCTTCCGCCTCAGCCTTCCAAGTAGCTGGAACTACAGGCACGCACTACCATGCCCGAGTAACTTTTGATTTATTGTAGCGATGAGGTCTCGCCCAGTTGCCCAGGCGGGTCTTGAACCCGCGGGCTCAGGCAATTCACTCACCTCGGCCTCCCAAAGCGCGGGATTACAGGCTGAGCCACATAGTATCATTTTCATACTTGACCTTAGTCAAAAGGCTGAAAGGTGATTGAGTATCATTTACTGGTCATTATCTTTTCACTGTAAGTAAAACTCCATCTGTTTGAGGTTCCTTCCATTCAGTTGACATCTACTCCATCCCTACTTACTAATGTCATATACTCAGAACTTGATCATGTTCCCTCATGCCCTGAAAACAATTACAGTTGACTGCTGAATTCTGCTATCCATCACATAGGGGTATTGCTGGGAAGGTTTCCAAGTAGGGGCGACATTTCCCCCCAGACCCATTTAGATCTAGGTGGAGCCATGTGATGTGTTCCTATGACCAGAATATGAGCAGAAGTTATAGGTGTCATTTCCAGATGAGGTGTTTGAAAAGGATCACATGAACCTCCATGCTTTCTATCTTACGTCACATCAGTATATTCTAGCAACAATTAAGGATGGAGTAGATACAAGATGGATAAAAGGGTTCAGAGGAGGAAATTCAAGGAGCTACTAGAAAGAAAAGGCCTGGGTTTCTAGTTCACTGCTTGGAGGAAAGTCAACCAAAAGAATCATCTAACAAGGAATATCTGCGTTGGACTATGTGCGATCAAGAATTAAGCCTTTGTTATGAAGGATGCCTGAGAAGAAAAAAAAGGGAAGGAGGGAGGGAGGGCGGAGAGTTTATTCTGTAAATCTCCTGAGTTGTGTTTTATTATTACAGCACATAGAGGCTACCTTGACTAATATAGCTCCCCCTATTAAAATTGTATGTAAACCAGCATGAGCGTGGTGGCTCCTGCCTGTAATCCCAGCACTTGGGGAGGCCAAGGCAAGAGTACTGCCTGAGCCCATGGTTCAAGACCAGCCTGGGCAACTGGGCAAGACCTCATCTCTACAATAAATCAAAAAATTAGCCAGACATGGTGGCTCATACCTGTGGTTCCAGCTACTTGGAAGGCTGAGGTGGAAGAATCACCTGAGCCCAGCAGGTTGAGGCTGCAGTGGCCGTGAATGTGCCGCTGCACTCCAGCCTGGGTAACAAAGCGAGACTCCGACTCAAAAAAAGAAAAAAAGTACTTACATTCAAACACTTCGGCCTCTGATCTCAACCCCCAATCCTTGAGCTCTCTCATTATTTCCACTATTCTTCAGTGGAAATTTTTCTCACAAACCTAAACATCTATTATATTGAACCCTCTGCTTTCTCCTTCTCCATAACTCTCACTTCTCTTCCCTTCTTCTCCTATCCAGCTTGAGCTCCACAGTTCAATTCTTCTGTCACTGTCTTGCCAGTATCCACTTCTCTATAGCTCTATATCTACATGTCGTTTTCTCCCATGTTGTTTCTGCTTGCTGTTAGGGCAATTTTAGACACCCATCTTTCTACCTTATCAATGCCTATATCTGAGTGGCTCAATGCCAATATCTGAGTGGCTGATCACTTCTAGAAGAAAATTAAAATTGTAATAACTGGAATTAGTAACTCAATTATTGGGTGTGATAGCTAATGAGAGGCTTAATCGACTCAAAGATAGGTCAATAAACCATCCAGAATTGGCATAGAGAGATAAATGACATAAAATTTTAAAAAGAACATAAGGGACATAAGAAATTCTGTGCTAAGAGCTAGAAATTGGAGCCCTAGTAAGAAAGGAGAGATCGGACAGCAGAAGCAATATTTTCCAAAACTGGTAAGAGAAATCAAGACAAGAACAAAGCAATCTGCATCCAGTAACACCATAATAAAATTTCTAAAATCAAAGACAAAGAGAAAAAAATTCAAAGCTGTCAGAACAAAAAGAACAAGTTACCTTTAAAGGAGACACTACAAGATTTAAAGCTGATTTCTCAATAGAAATAATGAAAATCAGAAAAGTAAGCATAAAATTATCTTTAAGCTGCTGAAAGAAAATAATTCCCAACCTCAAATTTCATACCCAAAGAGAAAGTCTTTACGAAATGAAATTGAAATTAAAAGAGGGAAATTTTTTTTTTAAATGAAGACTTGAATAAAAAGGATTTGAGGGCAAGTGACAAGTCCTGAAGATAGGCAAAGAAAATCCAATATACAGATGAGTGGAATGCCTGAAAAAGAAAACCAAAGTGAAAGAGCAAAACCAATACTAAAACTTTAATTCAACAAAACATCCCCTTTGCCACACCCCAAAAAAGATTTTAAAGTCACATTTTACAAGTATACCATGTACTTGAGAAAACTAACCAAACGACTAACCCAATTGAGCATGTTGGCAGAGACACAAGCGATATCACAGGGAACATTAGATCAAATAGTGAAAGACTTAACGCTTTTTCTCTACTAAGATCAGAAACAGGCAAGAATCCCCACGTTTGTCACCTCTATTCAACATAGGTCTAGATGTCTTAGCCAGAGTTATTAGGCAGGAAAAATAAATAAAAGGCAGTCAAATTGGATGAAGAATTAAGCCATCTGTGTTTACAAATATTATTAACTTATATGGCGAAATGACTATTAAACACACACATACACAAACTGTTAGGACCATAAGTAAATTCAGCAAAGTAGCAGAACACAAAATCAACATACAAAAATCAATTGCATTTCTATATACTAATGATGAACAATCCCAAAAGGAAATTAAGAAAACAAATCCATTTATAATAGCATCACCAAGAATAAAATATTTGCGAACTAACTAAACCAAAGAGGTTAAAAAATACAATGAAACTACAAAACATTTCTGAAAGAAATTTAAAAAGACAAAAATAAATCCGTAGGCATCCCATGTTTCATAATTGGATTTAATTTAATATTGTTAAGATGTCAATGCTACCCAAAGTAACCTACAGATTTAATGCAATCCCTGTCAAAATCCCAATGCTGTATTTTGCAGAAATGGGGAGAAAGACCCATCCCCAAATTCTTACAGAATCTCAAGAAACCCCAAATAACCAAAACAATTCTGAAAAATAACAAACTGAAGGACTCACACTTCCTGATTTCAAAACTTACTACAAAGCTACAGTAATCAAAACAGTGTGGCACTAGCATAAAGACAGATATACAGACAATAGAATATAGACTCAAAAATAAACCCTCACATATATGGATAAATGATTTTTGACAAGGGTGCCAGGACAACTCAATGGGGAAAAGACAATCTTTTCATCAAACAGTGCTGGGTAAACTGTATATCCACCTGCAAAAGAATGACTTGGGACCCTCACCTAACACCATACATAGAAATTAACTCAAAATAGATCCATGACCAAAATGTAAGACCTAAAACTATAAAACTCTTTGTAGAAAACATAGGGCAAAATCTTCACAACACTGGATTCAGTGATGATTTCTTGGACGTGACACCAAAGACACAAACAAACAAACAAAGACAAATTGGACTTCATGAAAATTAAAAATTGTGTGCATCAAAAGACACCATAAACAAAGTAAAAAAGCAATCCACAGAATAAATTACAATATCTGCAAATCATATATCTAGTAAGGGATTAATGTCTAAAATGTATAGAAAACTCCTAACAACAAAAAAACAACCTGATTCAAAAATGGGCAGAGAACTTGAACAGATATTTCTCCAAAGAAGATATAAAAATGGCCAATAAGCACATAAAAAGATGATCAACATCTTGAATTTGAAATGCAAATCAAAACTACAATGAAATACCACCTCACACCATTAGGATGGCAATTATATTAAAAAGGAAAACTGAAAATAACAAATGTTAGCAAGGATATGGAGAAATTAGAGCCCTTATACATGTCAGTGGGCGTGTAAAACAGTACACCAGCTGTGGAAAACAGTATTGCTGTTTTTCAAAAAGTTCAAAATCATTCATTATCATATGATCCAGCAATTCTACTTCTGTGTATATACTCAAAAAAATTGAAAGCTAGATCTTAAAGAAAGATATTTGTACACTCACTTTCACTATTTACAATAGCCAAAAAGTGGAAACAACCTGTGTTCATCAATAGATGCATGGATAAGCAACATATGGTATATATGTACAATGGATATTATTCACCCTTAAGGAAATGTTCACACATGCTACAACACAGATAAATCTTGACAACATTATGCTAAATGAAACAGTCAATCACAAACGGTGATTGCCAAGGCTGGGGGAAGGGAGGAATAAGGATCTTACCGTTTCATTTGTAGAGTTTGGTTTTGCAAGATAAAAAGAGTTCTGGAAGCCGGGCTCGGTGGCTAAGCCTGTAATCCCGCGCTTTGGGAGGCTGAGATGAGTGGATTGCCTGAGCTCGTGGGTTCGAGACCCGCCTGGCAACTTGGAGAGACCTCATCTCCACAATAAATCAAAATTAGCCGGGCGTGGTAGCGCACACCTGTAATTCCGGCTACTCGGAAGGCTGAGGTGGAAGGATCGCCGGAGCCCAGCAGGTCGAGTCTGGGCGACCGAGTGAGAATCCAACTCAAAAAAAAAAGAAAAAAAGCTGCTAGGGTCATGTCAAAAGGAATCAGAAAACAGCATGAGGTTCCTTCCTACTAGCCAAAGATGGGACAATTTGAGCTTCAATAAGGGCAATTATTAGAATGGGTTGAAACTCATTAAATATGTTAAAGCTATCAGCTCATAATGCTTTGGTTTTGTTTTTTTGTTTGTTTGTTTTTTTAAAAAGGTCACTTTTGGAGAATGATAGGAAACCTTGTTTTGAAAACTGGCAAATAAAAAGAAGCAACAAATATATATCTTACCATTTCCGTATGAACTATACCACTGGGTAACCAAATAGAGGGGAACCATCTCTTTATAAAATTATTCCAGTTGATAAATGAAAAGGAAACTCCAGAATTAGAATATCACCATTTTACAACCCCAGTGAATGAATGGATGCAGATATTGAGCATCAACAACTGCTACATCACTAAAGAAAGACAATCAGACATTAATGTGTGTCCTGACCAAAGGGCACACCACCACTGGCATCGATCCAGCCTGAGCAACAACATGAGACCTCCAACTCAAAAAAAAGTATCACCTGTATATAATATTATTTTTAAAATAAATCTTAGAAGATTATATAATATAATAAAATATAGATATAAAAACATTATAGCAAACATTATACTTAATGGTGAAAATTGGAAAGCCTGTCCTCCAAAACTGGGAGCAAAACAAAAATGGCCATTATCGCCACTTCTACAATTTCAGATATTGTTCAGATATTATCTCAGATATTGTTCCTGAATATCTTTGTAATAAGACCAAAAACAAACAATAAAAATACATCAAAAATTTAAGGATGGGAAAGGAAAAAATAAAATTGCCATATTCACAGGTGACACACTGTTCATGTGAAACAATTGGAATTATTAAGTGAGTTTCAGGCATTCATGACTGGATACAGTGACTCATACCTGTAATGCCAGCACTTTGGGAGACTGACGTGTGAGAATTGCTTGAGTCCAGGAGTTCGAGACCAGCCCAAGAAGCATAGTGAGACCTCGTTTCTACAAAAAAAATACAAAAATAATTAGCCAGGCATGGTGGTGCACACCTGTAGTTACAGCTACTTGGGAGACTGAGGCAGAAGACTGGCTTGTGCTCAGGAGGTCAAGGCTGCAGTGAGCCATGATTATGCCACTGCACTCCAGCCTAAGCGACAGAGTAAAATCCTGTTTTAACCAAAAAAAGACATTCTCTCAATACAAGGTCAATATACAAAAGTCAATTGTTCCTCTGTATACTAGCAAACATTTTCTAAAATAAAAAATTTTTTAAATATAAAATTTTCAATGACATCAAAATATACTAAATACTTAGAAATAAACTGAGATGAAAACTTCTACATACCCATATATATAATATATAATGTAATATATATTCAATCTTTTGACAGAGTGGCTGCTTAAATGTAGCACAGACATGGAAGTCAATGACTGAGATTAACAAGCACCTGCCATTAGAAGAAGCCTGGGGACCTGAGGTAAGAAAAACATCACCTGGTAAATTGTTTATTTCTAATAATTAATTTGGCATTTTGCTATTAACAAAAACTTGATGGAAACACTTTGGATTTAAATTTGTTTTGGTAAATCAAATCCTATTTCTCTATTGAATTATATTGCAATATTTCAAAAATGCTTCATTTTAATTTCTGCTTGAGCTTCTGTTGATTCTGTGTTACTATTTTAATTTTCACTGCTGAAAATATATTTGGAGATTATTAAATATCTGTTAAACGGGTAAAAAGCATTGAGAATGAGTTTTTTAAAAGACTTCTTAGCTCTTTTACTTCTTCAGGTCTTTACTTACAAATCTAGTAGTCAACAAGGACTTCCCTGGCCACCATATTGAAAAATGTAACCATCACTCCCATCAGAACCCATATCTCCTTTCCCTATTTTCCTTTTTTTTTTATTTTTGAGTTGAAGTCTCACTCCATCGCCCAGACTGGAGTGCAGTGGCCACTGCAGCCTCGACCTGCTGGGCTCCAGCGATCCTTCTGCCTCAGCCTTCCAAGTAGCTGGAACTACAGGCACGCGCTACCACGCCCGGCTAATTTTTTTTTTTTTATTGTAGAGATGAGGTCTTGCCTGCCCAGGTGGGTCTCGAACCCATGGGCTCAGGCAATCCACTCACCTCAGCCTCCCAAAGGCGCGGGATTACAGGCTGAGCCACCAAGCCCGGCTCCCTATTTTCTTTAGCATTATTTTTTAGAATTAAGTGAGTTTAAGACATGTCTTTCTGTTTTAAAATTAGCATTTATAACTCTCTGACATGTTATATAGCCTAAATTTTATCTTATTTACGATCCAGCATCCTAAGTAGCATGTAAGCTCCATGAGTAAAGGGAATTTTGTTCGTTTTGTTCACTGCTATATCCCCAGCTTCCAATCCATTGTAGGTACTCAATAAGTATTTGTTGAACTAATTAATTAATTACGGATCATACACCTATTACAAAGAATATTATTCCAGTATTTTAAAACCATAAGAAAGTAAACTAGTAATGAAATCAGTTAAAACTGAACTTACCATGTGACATCACAAAGGTACCTGACCCTAAACCAACGAAAGTGAGAACCGGTTGGAAGCTCAAATTTCACCTCCACGTAGATTACTTATGTACCTAATCCTGATTTGTACCCCACAATTTATAATAAAATAAGATAAAAAACTAAACTAAACTAAACTTACCCTCCTGATTTTTGGTTGAAGGGCATACTAGGGTCTGGAGTTGGAGACAAGTGTAAAGGATGCCCTATATCCCAAAATCTTGCAAAGGGCACCTAAATGTTCTGACTCTGCCAAAATAATTGATTCCAAAGAAACAATGAGCCAGCTGAGTAGTTAACAATCATGGAGCTTGCCTCAATTGGCATTGTATGGTATGGTGGTTCTCAAACGTTAGCATACATCAGAATCATTGCTGGGTCCTACCTCCAGAGTTCCTGATTCAGCAGATCTGGGGTGGGGCCCCAAAATGTGTACTTCTAACAAGTTCCTGGGTGATACACATACTGCCAATGTGAGGACTACATTTAAGGACCACTGAAATAGTAGCTTACATTCTAGAAAAATTCTGGAGTGCCCATACCAGGCCCTCCTAAATATTCTATTCTACTTTATGAGAAACACAAAGCTCACCACTAACAGAGTGATTCAGTCTAGAATATGAATATTACAGAAAGCAGGTACCTGCAAAGATTAGTTATATTCTGGTGAATAAAACTACTATTACTGAAGGGTGTCATTGTATGTTAACTCAAATGTGGCAATCAGAGGTGCTTTCTTTTGGAAACATGCCCGAAATGAAATAGACAGCCCCACTGTAATTTTGTGGGACTTTTATTGTAGGTGTGGTCCATCATTGACCAAATCATTGTTATGTAGCACCTGACAATAATTTATTGCTGGAATGAAAGTAACGTAAGTGAGATGTATCCATATCCTCACATTTCATGATATCTAGGGAAGTGAAGGCAGGCATATTCGAAATTGTATCTCACATTTGTTTTTGTTTTTTAATTAATTTATTTTTATTTTCAAGATGTGAGGGGTACTATTCAGAATTAAGTATATAAGTGGTCATCGTACAGGTAAAGTTTGGGTCTCCCTTTGGTCCCCACTTTGCCTGATTTGAGATCAGGTACCCTTATTGATAGTCTGTCCCCCACCCCCACCCACCCCAGCAGTATCCCACTACTACCAATCCCTTTCTTATGGTATTATGGTAAATGTTCAGGATCTGCTTGTGAGTGAGAACATGTGGTACTTTGTTCTTTGCTTCTGTGATAGATCACTGAGTATGATAGACTCTAAATCCATCCAAGTTGCTGCCAAGTCCACATGTTTGTCCTTCTTTATGGCTGCATAATATTCCACTGTGTACATGTACTTTTTTTTTTTTTGTCCAGTCCAGTTTCTGTGGGCAGCATGGTTGGTTCCATGTTTTTGCTATTGTGAATAGTGCTGCAATAAACATTCATGTGCAGGTATCTTTTTTGTAGAATGATTTGAGTTTCTCCGGATATATTCCCAATAGGGGAATTGCTGAGTCATATGGAAGGGCAATGTCGAGTTATTTTAGAAATTGCCACACTGTTTTCCAAAGAGGTTGCACTAGTTTGCATTTCCACCAACAGAGTAGAGGCATTCCTTTTCCTCCACATTTCTACAGGAATTAGGTGGTATCTCAATGTGGTTTTGATTTGCATTTCTGATGATTAGTGAGGCTAAGCACTTTTTCATGTGTCTGTTGGCTACTTATAAATGTTCTTTTGAAAAGTGTCTATTCATGTCTTTTGCCCACTTTTTAATGGGGCTCTCTTATTTTTTCTTTTGGCACATTTGAGTTCCTTATAGATTCTGGATGTCAGGCCTTTGTCAGATATACAGTTGGCAAATATTTTTTCCCATCCTGTGGGCTGTTCTCCCCACTCTCTTGATGGTTTCTTTTGCTTTGCAGAAACTTTTCAGTTTGATGAGGTCCCACTTGTCTATCATATCTCTTATGGCATGGGCACTTAGGGTTTTGATCAGGAATTGGTTGCCAGGTCCAATTTCCATAAGGGTGTCTCCTGCATTTTCTAAGGTTCTTATAGCTTGAGGTTTTACGTTTAGGTCTTTGATGCACTTAGAACTGATTTTTGTGTTTGGTGATAGGTAGGGATCTTGTTTCAATCCTCTGCATGTTGTCAACCAGTTTTCTCCCCACCATTTACTAAATAGGTACTGCCCTCCCCAGTGGTTGTTGGTGGAGGCTTTGTCAAAGATGAGTTGGTTGAGAAATTGAGGTTCCATTGGTCCATATGCCTGTTCTTGTACCAATACCAGGCTGTTTTGATTATTGTAGCTTTATAGTAAAGTTTAAAGTCTGGAAGTGTGATACCTCCCACTTTGTTTCTTTTGCTGAGGATTGTTTTGGCTATTCATGGTCGTTTATGTTTCCATATGAATTTCTGTATTGTCATTGCAAGGTCTGAGAAGACTGATGTTGATAATTTAATGGGTATTGCGTTGAATCTGTAGATTGCCTTTGTCAGGATGGACAGCTTACAGTGTTGATTCTTTCTATCCAAGAACATGGAATATTTTTCCATTTGTTGGTGTCTTCTTGGATTCCTCTGAGCAGTGTTCTGTAGTTTTCATTGTAAAGGTCTTTCACTTCTCTGGTTAGGAAAATGCCAAGATATTTTGCTTTTTTGGTGGCTATTGTGAATGAATTTGGTTCTCTGCCTACTTGTTATTGGTATATAAGAATGCAACTGTCTTTCTCTACACCAGCAATAAACAAACAGAAACTAAAATGAAAAGCACAATCCCATTCACAATAGCCACAAAAAAATGAAATACATTGGCATCTTCCTAAGCAGAGATGTAAAAAACCTTTACAATGAAAACTACAAAGCACTGCTCAAAGAAATCAAAGATGACACAAACAAATGAAAAAACAGTCCATGCTCATGGATTGGAAGAAACAACATTGTTAAGATGTCCATCCTACCCAAGGCAATCTACAGATTTAATGCAATATCCATTAAATTACCAGCAACATTCTTGTCAGACCTGGAAACCTGGAAATGACAATACAGGAATTCATATGGAAACATAAACGAAGAATCGCCAAAACAATCCTCAGCAAAAAACAAAAACAAAAAACAAACAAACAAACAAAAAAAGCAGGAGGTATCATATTCCCATACTTTAAACTTTATTATAAAGCTACAATAATCAAAACAGCCTGGTATTGGTACAAGAACAGGCATATAGACCAATTGAACAAAATAGAGATTCCAGAAGCAAAACTTAAATTTCTCAACTAACTCATCTTCAACAAAGCCTCCACTATCAACCACTAGGGAAAGGATAACTTATTCAGTAAATGGTGCTGGGAAAACTGTCTGACCACATGCAGAAGGTTAAAACAAGACCTCTGCCTATCACCACACACAAAAATCAACTCTAAATAGATCAAAGATCTAAACGTAAAACCTCAAACTATAAGAACCTTAGAAAACGCAGGAGACACCCTTATGGAAATTAGAACTGGCTGCCAATTCCTGATCAAAACCCTAAGTGCCCATGCCATAAGAGATAAGATATAGACAAGTGGGACCTCATCAAACTGAAAAGTTTCTGCAAAGCAAAAGAAACCATCAAGAGAGTTTCCCAGCAAACTGGGAAAAAATATTTGCCAATTCTGTGTCTGACAAAGGCCTAGCATCTAGGATCTACAAGGAACTCAAACGTGCTGAAAAGAAAAAAACAGCCCCATTACAAAGTAGGCAAAAGATATGGATGGACACTTCTCAAAAGAAGACATACAAGCAGCGAACAGATACATGAAAAAATGCTCAGCCTCACCAGTCATCAAAGAAATGCAAAATTAAAGCCACACTGAGATATCACCTCATTCCAGTCAGGATGACCATCATCAGTAACTCAAAAAACAACAGATGCCAGAGAGGATGTGGCAAAAAGGGAACACTTCTACATTGCTGTTGGGAGTGTAAACTAGTACAGCCTCTGTGGAAAACAGTGTGGCAATTTTCAAAAGATCTAAAAATTGACCGTCCATACGACCCTGCAATCCCCCTACTTGGAACATACCCAGAGGAACTCAAATCACTCTGTGAAAAAGATACCTACACAAGTATGTTTATTGCAGCATTTTTCACAATAGCAAGAACATGGAACCAACCATGCTGCCCACCAAAAGAGGACTGAATACAAAAATGTGGTACATATACAATGGAATATTACTCAGCCATAAGGAAGGGCAAAATCATGAAATTCACAACAACCTGGATGGACTTAGAGTCTATAATACTGAGCAATCTATCACAGAAATAAAGAACTGAGAAGCACATATTCTCACTCATAAGTGAACCTTGAACAATTATTGTAATACTATAAGAAAAAGATTTGCAGTAGCGGGAAACTGCCGGAGGAGGGGAGTTGTGGAATTGGCAGTAGTGGGAATGTGCCGGAGAGGGAGGGGCACACCTCATCAGCAAGGGTACCTGCATGATGAACATTTGTGTACCTAACCCTGAATTGTACCCCACATCTTTAAAATAAAAATAAATTAAATAAATAAATAATTTAAAAATGGATGCAACTGTCTTTTGCACATTTATTTTGCACCCCGAGACTTTGCCAAAGCCCTTTATCAGTGAAAGCAGGTTTTTGACAGATTCTCTTGGGTTTTCGAGACATAGGATCATATCATCAGCAAAGAGGGATAACTTGTACCTCACATTTGAATAAAGCAGTTGTCAAAAATTTTAGGGACAACTCTTTGGGTGGTATCTTCAACAGAAAGGACTCCAAAGAAGTTGGGTATGGTTGCCTAGCATACTAAATGATCACGAACAAATTAAAGGCAGATCAGAAATAGCACTCCCAGCAACTTACAGGTGGATGGATAAAGCTAACCCAAGACATATATTATCAGAGATCATTCAACTTAGGTACAGAGAAGGAAGTTTCAGGTACAAAGACTAAGCTAGCTCTCAAATATTAAAAACAAAAACCAAAAAATGTTAACAGCATGTCAAATTAAAGCTTAACATTAATTCAACAAATATATGTTGACCACCTATTGTGTGCCAGACTGGGGATATAGCAGTAATCAATAAGCTTCCTCCTAGAGCTTATCACTATCACCGTCTACTTATGATAACACTTTTGTTCATGGGGTTGCCAAAAGGAAGTTCCTTTAAGACTGTGCAAGAGCTAGTTGATCCCAAGGTTCTATTGACTGAGAAGTTATTCATAAAAGAGTAATACTTCAAAATAGGTAGGAAAAGGAAAAATAACATTGTCTTTGTTTGTTTTGTGGTGTTATAACAGAATACCTAAGACTGGGTAATTTATAATGAATAGAAATGTTTTCACCCATGGTTCTGGAGGCTGAGAAGTCCAAGGTCAAAGGGCTGACATCTGGTGAGGGCCTTCTTGCTGTGCCATCTCATAGCAGAAGGCAGAAGGGCAACAGACAGAAAGGGTGAGGGGAAGGGCAAGCAGGGGTGGGGGAAACTCATCCTTTTATAAGGAATCCACTCCCAGAGTAACATCATTAATTCATTCATGAGAGTGGAGAGTGGTGACCCTGCGACTCAGACACCTGATGGGACTCACTGACTTTTGTTTATTAAAGTCAAAAAATGACTTTCAGGTTTTTGTTTTTGTTTCTTGTCCAGAACTATAAGCATTGTTTTTCTTACGGTATTGGAAAAGCAGGAGATTTGAATCAACCATATGAGATTATCAACATTTCTAATAATAACCATATATTTTGGCCCATGAGCCATTCTGGAATGTATGTGTTTCGTGTGAAGATTGTGGATCCAAACTATAGGTGAATATAAGTGTTTTATTATTATAGCTTTGGCATTCACTTCTCAAAATTAAGTTTTTATTATTTTTATTTAATTTGATGCCACCTAGACATCCAATTATTGTTATTCTTGTTGTTTACATATTTGTTTTTTCATTTTATAGCAATCACACTAAATATTCTATGGGGGTGGGAGATTTTATGTTAAATGTCAGTTAATCAATTTGCAATCATATTCTGAGTACTTTGCTATGTTTGACTGCCATGATAGATCCAAATATAAGCACTATCTCAGCCTTCAAGGTGCTTATAATTAAACTGCTTGGGGATGGGGGGGGACATACAAACCAAGAAAGGTTAAATTAGAGCAAATACATGAGATACTTTTCAAATCTAATAATTTGTATTACTGATAGGCACAATAGTAATTCAGAGATGGGAAAGATTAATGGTAATTTATGTGGAAGAACACTTTCAGGGCAATCTGGAACATTAGTAGAATTTACATTGCCAGAGGATTAGGACAGACACTTTGGGTAAAAGAAAACACACTCAAAATGGAACAAAGCTATCTGTTAGCATATTGTCTACTGCTTGTAGAGTCATGAAGGAAGGTAAAGAACAGCCCAAGTAAGGAAGGTAGGACACAAGGAGGGAGACAAATTGAAGAGAATTCATGTTTAAGTAAATGTCAACCCATACCCTAGAAAGCCTTTAGTGTCTTCAATAGGGAAATGGTGTGATGAAAACATAGTTCTAAGAAAATTAACCTGAGAATAGCATAAAGAATGGTATAGAAGGAAAGTAAACTCTATATAGATCATGAGAATGATGTTAACAAGGCAAGAAGAGGTCAAAGGAAGGCCTAGTGACAATAAAAATGAAAAGAAAGAAAAGAAGTCTAATGAATATATGCCAGGAGATTAGAGATTACATCGATTCAATGCGGCAAATAAAGTAAAAGAAGAAATCCAGTTTTTTAGACCAGGTGACTAAAATAATGGTATTTTCTTTGAGCATGAGAGGTTATGGGTGGTTTTTCTTTGGGTCAGGTATTGAGATAAAAAGTTCTGACTTGGAACTTGAGGGGACAATGAGATATGTGAAGATATTTTACAAACAGTTACAAATTCGGATTTGGGCCTGGAGTTGGAGGGAAAGCTGATGATAAAAAGTTAAAAATACAAATGTGGGAGTCTTCTGTAGTGATTATATGAGCAAACATAAGTTAACTGATTGATTATAAAGTGAGATAAGAAGAGCTTTGGGAAATACCCATGGTTAAGGAATTGATAAGAAAAGGAACAGAGCAACAAACTCTTCAAATAAAAGAAAAAGTAAGAGAAAAAATAGAAAGTTAATGGAAAAACACAGTAAGACAGGATATTTAAATATGATTCTCTCTATCTTAAAGTTAAATGAAGTCCCAAAATGGATATCCCTCAGATCCTAAAATCATGATCATCAATGCAGGACTTGAAAAAAGGATGTCTCAAAAGTGGTTCCTTCCCCTACTCAAAGAAGGCTGGGAATTCATAAGAATGGCTAATAGTGAGGATTTCTCCAAAGAGAACTTTCCAAATGCTGTGTATTTCTCCTCCCTATCCATGGAGACTAGAACCTCCCCACAAGTAAGGGGGCTTCAGAGGGCTACTAAGGGAAACTGACACGGCTTTCCTGGTTTGGGGGTGAGGGAGCAAGGACTATTCCAAACTCTCATCTAGGAAGTTTGAAGGTTAAGAGGCAGCTTGCAGGTATACTGAAAATGGGAGACTAACAATGACATGGTAGGCAGAAATGGGGCTCACACCAATGGTGGCAGAAAATGTGTGCACTTTCAAATGGGCTCAAATATGAACCTCGTGAAAGGAAACTAGACTTGTGTCACTATGAAAGGGACCATCCTTTCGTGGGTGAGGTAACCCCAAAAGAGAGAGAATGTGTGAGAAAAACGATAGGAATTCAGGAACTGAGGGGTGATTGATAAATGACCAGACAGAGAAAGTATCACCTGAATCCTGAAATGTCAAATGAAATCTCAGTTACAAGATGGAAGTGTTTAAAGAATCCACTTTGTGTGTCAGATGTTGAAATGCTAGTTCTCTCCCTTCAAGAGAAAAAGCTAGTGTCTGGGTATTTAACATGAAGGCTCTCCGCCAAGAAAATAGCCACATAAAATATTGATCTTCTCCTCCTGCCTGTGACCAACCCAAGAAGGATTAGAAATAGCAAGCGAGAGGAAGTTTAGTGATAAAAAGAAAATGAATGATCATACCATGCTTTTCAGTGCTACCTCCTGAGCATGATTCAGGTCCAAGCTTGGGGAAGGAAGAAGTTTTTGTTTTTGCTTTTTAATGTGTAGAGACTACAGTTTCATAAGTAGACTGTATTAGGCTTCTTATCTCCTGGAAATTTTGAACAGTCATTCATATCTGAAACCTAGGATTTGTCCCATATTTTATCTAGAAGCATGCAAGGACAATTCCACAGATAATTTGTTCAAAGAGATAATGATATGATAGAATAAAGTTTCCATTTTCACTCTACAAAGTCCAATAAATGAGTTCCACTAAGACATGGCAACATTACAGAAGTCAAGAGGGGAGAAAATTCCCAGTAGAAAGAATCAACAATGTCATCAAGGAGTCTAGGTTCACCATTAAGAGAGGAGTTTCAGCCGGGCTCGGTGGTTCAGTCTGTAATCCCAGCACTTTGGGAGGCTGAGGTGAGTGGATTGCCTGAGACCTGTAGTTCCAGCTACTCGGAGCGGCCACTGCACCCCAGTCTGGGTGACAGTGAGACTCCAACTCAAAAAAAAAAAAAAAAAAAAAGAAGTGGTTATCCAGAGGGGTTTGGGGAAGATAGTAAAATAAGCCCATGTTTTTTAATGGGTCCCATTTTAATTCCCTAATTGAAAACATGTAATTAAAGTAGGAGAAAAAGACCGGGCTCGGTGGCTAAGCCTGTAATCCCAGCACTTTGGGAGGCCGAGGTGAGTGGATTGCCTGAGCCCGGGTTTGAGACCGGCCCAGGTAACTTGGCCAGACCTCATCTCTACAATAAATCAAAAAAAATTAGCCAGGCATGGTAGCGCGCGCCTGTAGTTCCAGCTACTTGGAAGGCTGAGGCGGAAGGATCGCCGGAGCCCAGCAGGTCGAGGCTGCGGTGGCCGGGAGCGGCCACTGCACTCCAGTCTGGGTGACAGAGTGAGACTCCAACTCAAAAAAAAAAAAAAAGTAGGAGAAAAAAACCTTATCATGGTAGAACAGCTGAGAAATATAGAAAGCTCCTAAATACAGACTTGAAGCTTTGTGATGGGGAATTTTTACAGATGAGAACAGAAGATCTGCCGACCAATCCATTGCAACGTTTACTCACTATGAAAAACTGTTAAGCAGGAAGCTACCCTCTCACCCAACAAGAAAGCCTCCTTCACTAGACCATCTGTTTTCTAGATCTTCAACTGCTCACCTACCCCAGGAAAAGCCTTAGAAGTCTCTAGCTAAAGAGAAATCACCTAAGCCTGTTACATGATCCTGGGGCCTCTTCATCTCCAACTCCATCACAGCCACCAACTTTCTCTGAGGAAAAATGCCAAGTGCATAGAGATGAGTCACACATTTTCACTCTTAGAAGCCTGTTGGGGGTGGAACAAACCTACACTGAAATTTGCTCATTTTCACTCCAAGGAGACTCATTCTGGCGTAGCCTCCAGAACAGCCTGGGTAGTAAGGAAACTACTGACTTACCTGCAAGTCACTGCCTCAGGCATCATAACTCTCAAAGCCACTAGCATCACCACAGCATTGCCATGGCACCTACTGTCTGAAGGTGAGTGCTGTGGCAGATTAGATGACCCACACCCTTCAAGAAGCAGACATCTGAGCTATTTCTTTCAATTTTCCTAGAAAAAGCTTAACTTCTGCCTGTATGAGGTGTCCTGAAAAGGTCGTCTCCAGCCTGCTTCAGAAAAGCTTGTATGGCCAATTAATCTTACCTGGTAAAACTAGCTTGCCAGAGTATGGAAATACCTCCTACAATCGGTCCTCATCGAAAGACGACAGTCACCATTTCCACCAATTGTTTTTCACTACAAAATAGCCACCTGCCTCACCTAGGGTAGCCTGCTATCATTTATTTTTGCTTTTACTATTCTGAATGGCACTTATAAGAAAGAGGCCATCCTACTTTTCTTCAAACACAGAGTCCAGAAGTAAAACTCCTAAATCAGGCCCAAGTTCTGAGAAAAACCTCATTAGCTAAAAATGCAAATGAGTTCTAGATCATCGCTCAAAACAATGAAAAAAAAATACTTGTTTCATTAAATTAATCAGTAGCTCAAAAGAGAAGTACCAGACCCCAACAACAAAGTAAGTTAAAGAAACATGAGATGGCATAAAAATCAAATTCATATCCTTGATGAAATCTGAAAAACAGTTATAATGACAAAACAAGAACATATTGCTATTTTTAAAGGAGCAATATGAAGTTAGAATTCTTTAAACATTAAAAACTCCCTTATGAGTAGTGAATAGCACAACATACAGCGTTAAAACTGAACTTTTTTTATTTGAAAAATTATATGAACAAATTCTTCCAGAAAAAAGCAGGAAAAGACAAATAAGTGTACTTAATAAGAGCAAAGTAATTTATAGAATAGATCCAATATCAACATAAAATAAATATCTGAGCAAGAAATAGATGACATCTAAAAAAATAATTAAATAATAGATGAAATTTCTCTGGGCTCAAAAAGACCTTCAAAGGAAAAAAGAAAAAGAACTTTAGAATTAAAATACTAAGCCGGGCTCAGTGGCTCAGCCTGTAATCCCGTGCCTTTGGGAGGCTGAAGTGAGTGGATTACCTGAGCCTGCGGGTTCGAGACCCGCCTGGACAACTTGGCGAGACCTCACCTCTACAATAAATCAAAAATTAGCCGGGCGTGGTAGCGCATACCTGTGGTTCCAGCTACTTGGAAGGCTGAGGTGGAAGGATCGCCAGAGCCCAGCAGGTCGATGCTGCGGTGACTGGGAGCGGCCACTGCACTCCAGTCTGGGCGACAGAGTGAGACTCCAACTCAAATAAAAATAAAAATAAAAAGATACTTTTTCCACTGCTCAAGACAGTTTTTGAGTGGGGCACTGTGGCTCACAACTACAATCCTAGCACCCTGGGAGGTGGAGGAGAAAGGATTGCCTGAGCCCAGGGATTAGAAACTAACCTGGGCAACTTGGTGAGATCTTGTCTCTACAAAAAAAAAAATTAGCCAGGTGTGGTGGCACACCTGTGGTTACAGCTGCTTGGAAGGCTGAGGTGCGAGGATCGCCTGAGCCCAGCAGGTTGAGGCTGCAGTGGTCATGAGTGGGTACTGCACTCCTGCCTGGGCAACAGAGTGAGACTGTAACTCAAAAGAACAAACAAACAAACAAGCAAAACAGTTATTGAGCTCGTCAGTGTTGATGCCTTTTAGCACTTCTGCTGTTTTTTGTTTCACTTCTTCCATATCAGCAAAACATTTCCCTTTGAGGAATTTTTCATCCATGGAAACAAAAAAAAGTCACTTGGGGCAAGATCGGGTGAATAGGGAGGGTGGGGAACAGGGGTCATGTCATTTTTGGTCAAAAACTGCCAAATACTCAGCACTGTGTGGGCAAGTGTGTTGTCATGGTGGAAGGACCAGTGACCTGTTTGTCACAACTTGGGACATTTCTTCCACAAATTGTGACACAACCTTAAAACTTGTGGTAAAAACTTTGGTTGATTGTTTTATCCAGAGGAACAAATTCCAAATGCACTATAAGGGATCTTCCCTCCAAAAGATAATTCCAGGTTTTGGGGTCCTCCCTCGTATAATATAACTTTATATTTCTGGGCACGGTGGCTCACACCTGTACTCCCAGCACTTTGGGAGGCTGAGACTTAAGCCAAGGAGTTTGAGACCAGCCTAGACAACATAGCAAGACCTTGTCTCACCAAAACAATAAAAAATTAGCCAAGTGTGGTGGTACATGTCCATAGTCCTGGCTACTCAAGAAGCTGAAGTAGAAAGATCACCTGAGTTCAGGATGTCAAGGCTGCAGTGAGTCACGATCATGCCCCTGCCCTCCAGCCTGGGCTATAGAGTAAAACTCTTGCCTCAAAATAATAAATAAATAACAAAATAATATTGCCCATAATTATAAAATAATAATTTAAAATATAAAAATGTTATACCTAGCTAAGCTGTACTCTGTTGATGAGGTCAAATGAAAGAATTAAACGTGAAAAGTTTCAAAAAGATTCAACCTGTGTGTACTTTTTGAAAAGAAAATTATAGAATAAATACTTTCAACCATTTAGAAAGGAAATCAGAACAGAGAGTTCAGACAAAAGGAATACATGGATGTGATAAAGAGTGATGAATAATGATACCAATATGATGTGGAGCAAAATATAAATAAATGCTCATAAAGTAATTAGAGGAAAAGATTCTTGAAGAGGGCAACCCCTTCGGGTCCCCTCCCACTGTGGGAGCTTTCCTGTCTTTTCAATAAATCCTGCTTTCAAAAAAAAAAAAAAAAGATGATTGAAGAGTTATATCTTAAATGTTAATTTGAAACTAATTATATTATAGTACATTTTAGCAAAACAAGGGATGAAAGAGAAGGAATAAGAGTAAATGAAAGTATACTGATTCTCTTGTCTTGATGCTAGTTGAGGGCAAGAAAGTAAACAGTGATGAATTATTTAGAATTTACAGAGTATAAAAGGAGGAAAGTATAATGCAAAACTGTTATTATCAAAATGTTAAAAAAAATTTTAAATAACAAAAAATAGATAACATAAAATAAGATGTCAATTCAAAAATTCAGAGTTAGAATGATAAATATAAAAGGGTGAGTTTCTCCTATTAAAAGTTAGTGACTCTCAGCTTCCTCACAAAATTTAGATATATTATTTTCAGAAGAGAAATATTTAAAACAACAGTCAATGCATGGGACAACTGGTATCTACATGCAAAGGAATGCAGTTGAACAATACACAAACATTTATTCAAAATGGATCAGTGACCTAAATGGAAGACCTAACACTATAAAACTCTTAGATGAAAACATAGTTGTAAATCTTTATGACCTTGGATCAGGCAAGATTTCTCAGACATGATATCAAAAGCACAAGCAATCAAAGAAAAAATAGATATATTGGACTTCATCAAAATTATTATTTTTTACCTGAAAGGATACCATGAAGAAAATTAAAATACAACCCACAGAATGGGGGAAAAAAAGAGGTGCAAATCATGTATGTGATAAGAGGCATATCTAGAATTCATAAAGAACTCTTAAAACTCAATAACAATAAAACAAATTACTCAATTTTACAATGGGAAAATGAATCTGAGTAGACATTTCTCCAAAGAAGCTATACAAATGGCCAGTAAGCAATGAAAGGTGCACAGTTATTAGGGAAGTCATAGTCATTAGGGAAGTACATATCAAAGCCACCAACAGGCACCACTTCACATCCACTCAGATGACTATCATCAAAAGACAGATAATAACAAATGTTGACAAGAATGTAGAGAAATTGGAACACTCATGTTGCTGGTGGGAATTTTAAATGACATGGCAAGCTTTAGAAACGGTGTGACAGTTCTTTAAAATGTTAAGCCTAGAATTGCCAACTAATATGGCTCAGCAATTCCTCTCCCAGGTAAATATCCAAGAAAAATAAAAACATATGTTCACATAAAAACTTGTACAGAAATGTTCTTAGCAGCATTATTCATAATAGCTAAAAGTAAAAACAGTCCAAATGTCCGTCAACTGACAAATGGGTAATAGAGTACTATTTGCAATAAAAAGGAATAAAGTACTGATACGTGCTAAAACATTGAAAATATTGTGCTAAGTGAGAGAAGCTAGATATAAGACTGCATATTGTATGATTTCATTTATATAAAATGTTTAGAATAAGAAAATTCACAGAGACAGAAAGATTGGTGATTACCAAAGGCTATGGGGAAGTGCAGAGTAGGGTTCCTATACCCATGACTGCTAATGGGTTAGGGTTTCTTTGCAGAGAAGGAATGTTTTAGAATTAGATAACTGTGGAGGTTACACAACATTGTAAATGTGCTAAAAGCCACTATAATGTATATTTCAAAAGGGTAGATTTTATAGTATGGGAATTATATTTCAATAAAGGTGTTATAAAAATGATACATTGAAACTACTTGGAAGCAGCAAAATAACCCACAAGAAAGATAAAATTTGTGAATTTTATGTGCTCAACAAAAAGCCAGACAATACACGAGGCAAAAACTATTTGAAACATGATAAGAATATAACAAAAAAACAATTGTATTGGGAGACTTTAATATATCTATCTCTGAATTTGACATATCAAGTAGTCATAAAATAGGTAAGCATGTGGAAAATATGAGTAGCATTATCAATTAACTTGACCTAAGTCCAGAGATAGCAAAAGTGGAGTCTCAGTTTATTTTGGAATTAGGAACCAAGTCAGTGTGTAAGGATATAGTTTTATATGGTCAAAATTACTTTTGATTTCCCAAAAAAGGTATCAAACTGAACATGAAATATCATCTCTTAGTAAGTCCAAGAGAGCCAGTATTTCCATCAGCACTTGAACAGATAACTGTTTCTTACCAACTGTGAAAAGAGTTCATTCACTCCAGAATATAAATGTATTTAGTGGATAGTGGGGGAGAATTGTCTGTAGGTATTTAAAATACCTATAGAGCATACACATTTTTTTCTTTTTTTTTTTTTTTTTGAGTTGGAGTCTCATTCTGTCGCCCAGACTGGAGTGCAGTGGCCGCTCCTGGCCACCTCAGCCTTGACCTGCTGGGTTCCGGCGATCCTTCCGCCTCAGCCTTCCACGTGGCTGAAACTACAGGCATGCGCTATCACGCCCAGCTAATTTTTTGATTTATTGTAGAGATGAGGTCTC